>NW_028270148.1:59155907-59309741 GCF_037043375.1 Chiloscyllium plagiosum
TGGCAGTTATCTTTCTGCATACAAACTGCATTTTTATCAATAGGATAATTTATAAAGCCGATTCAATGCTTTGGAGACTCATTCATAGGTTTGTTTCATTCAGTTTTATTTTTTGGGGGCTTCCTTCATCACTGTGACCTGTTGACTATTAGTGATATCTATGCCACTTAAGCAAGGAACAGAAGGTCAAAAAGGAATGTCCATGTTCCAGGTTAACGAGGCAACACAGGAGGCATCGAAAATCAGGAACTTGATTAGTGGTGGCTGGAGTTTAATTTAGATAAATGTGAGGTGTTGCATTTTGGTAAGGCAAATCAGGGTAAGACATATGCACTTAATGACCAGGTCCTGGAGAGCGTTGCTGAACAGAGATCTTGGAGTACAGGTTCATAGTTCCTTGAAAGTGGAGTAGAAGTTAGACAGGGTAGTGAAAAATACATTTTGTACGCTTACCTTTAATGGTCAGTACATTGAGTATAGGAACTGGGATGTCATGTTGCAGCTGTACAGGACATTGGTTAGGCCACATTTGGAATACTGCATTCAATTCTGATCTCCCTGCTATAGGAAAGATGTTGTTAAACTTGAAAAGGTTCAGAAAAGATTTGCAAGGATGTTCTGGGTTGAAGGGTTTGAGCTGTAAGGAGAGGCTGAATAGGCTGCAATTATTTTCCCTGGTGGGTTGGAAGCTGAGGGATAACCTTGAAGAGATTTATAAAATCATGAAAGGGATGTATAAGGTGAATAGCTAAGGTCTTTTTCTCAGGATAGACCATAGGTTTAGGTGAGAGGGGAAAGATTTAAAAGGGACCTAAGGGGCAGCTTTTTCACACAGAATGTTGTGCGTGTATGGAATGAGGTGCCAGAGGAAGTGGTGCAGACTGGTACAGTTGCAACATTTAAAAGGTATCTGGATGGGTACATGAGTATGAAGAGTTTATAGGGATATGGGTCAAATGTTGGCACATGGGACTAGATTAATTTAGGATATCTGACTGGCATGGATAAGTTGAACCAAAGGGTCTATTTTCATGCTGTACAACTCTATTACTGTATGACTGTATGACCAAAGGCTGCATTCTGCATTCCATGTCCGTAGTTGAAGTCAGGAATTTCCTGACTTGCTAGACCCATTTGGTAAAATGTGTTTTGATGCATTCAATGTATGCTATGAGCTTGGTGGGGTGGGGAGGAGATGGAAGGCAGAAACGGGGCTGATTTGGATCCATTGACGAGAAAGTGAGGTCTGCAGATGCTGGAGATCAGAGCTGAAAATGTGTAGCTGGAAAAGCGCAGCAGGTCAGGCAGCATCCAAGGAGCAGGAGAATCGACACATTTTCAGCTTGGATCCATTGACCCCAGGACAAGAGCTATACTAACCAATCAAGTGAGAAGGCTTACATTGATTCCCTGGGATTTCACCTTGGTTGTATTTGCAGATTTTGGCCCCTCTATCAGGTCCTCCACTGGTAAACTGGATTCTTGCCAGTTACATTAAATTCCACAGACATTGTTATTGTAAAGGGGGGCAACATTGATTCACTCTGACTGAAGTAGGACTGCTAAAATTAAGGAAACCAGTTTGACTCCAGTCGACTAGACTTTGGGAATGAATTATGTCCATGACCGCTTGGGATAAACAAAGGAGAAAGCAACTTGCTTGGTTTTGTACTGAGCAAACCTTCACCTTTTCCTAGATCTAGCTGTCCAAATTCTGCCGCTCCCCCCATCACATCTGGCATTGCAGTGGCTAACCTATTATAGGAGCTGAAAATGTGTTGCTGGAAAAGCGCAGCAGGTCAGGCAGCATCCAAGGAGCAGGAGAATTGACGTTTCGGGCATGAGCCCTTCTTCAGGAATCCCGAAACATCGATTCTCCTGCTCCTTGGGTGCTGCCTGACCTGCTGCGCTTTTCCAGCAACACATTTTCAGCTCTGATCTCCAGCATCTGCAGTCCTCACTTTCTCCTCTAATCTATTATAGGAGCCTACTCACTTTCTGCTAAGTGTCTGCCTGAAGGATTTCTGATAGAGTCTGCCACAATAATCAATATTAAAACAGGAATTCTGTTTTATGACCTGACAGATTCACAATGTTAGGGCAACCTCAAACACTTTTCATTGTATTTCTCTTGTAAAAATACATATGACAATAAAATCTAAAGACCACCATAGATTTTCCATCCCAATAACTCCCAAAACTGGATCTTGCCATTTTTTGGCTAAATCCAAGTTGCAGCAAATTTTTTTAGAATGTTTTCGGCTGTGAGGCGGAGAGAGGTTTATCGCCATATCTTATCGAACACACCTCATTAATTTCCTGCCACGCCTAAACATTGTTTGTCATGTTCAATTTTCAGGAGAAAGTGAGGACTATTGATGCTGGAGAGTCAGAATTGATAAAGCATGGCGGTGGAAAATGCACGGTGGGTCAGGCAGCATCCAAGAGACGCAACATTTCGGGCAGGTATCTTCTTCAGGACAGACAGTCCTGAAGAAGGGTCCTGCCTGAAACTTGGACTCTCTTGCTCCTCAGATGCTGCCTGACCTGCTGCGCTTTTTCCAGTGTCCTGCTTCATGCTCAATTTTCACCCCATTTTACCACGCACTGATCCCTGGACCACTCACCAGTCGGCAGATATAAACCAAACACTGGTATCCCTTGCTTCTGCCCAATCTTCAAAAGTCCCTTTGCACATCCAGATGAGCACTGGAATTCTAAAGCTGCACCATTCAGTCAAAAGGAAACATAGTTTTAACATGTTGGAGAAGGGAAGATGGCAGCACGAGATTCTGATGGATGGGGTGGTCTAGAATGGAGGCCTGAGGACCAGCAGAGGAGGCTAATGAACCAGAACCTGCCAGCCTGGTCTTAGGTCACCAACAAGGGCAGTGCCCCCTCCAGGGATGGGAGGAATGGCCAGCTTGAGTTACACAATCTTCTTTAGGAGAAGTGACACACTCCTCTTTCTGCCACCGCATGCTTGCTCTGTCTCTGCGACTGCACCCATCTCCCAACAAGGCTTGTGTTCCACCACTCTTACTAATGCAACACATTCCATCACTCACACTCCCGCAGCCCCAACCTCCCACACCACATGATCTCTGAGCTCCCTCCTCAGTCCTTCACAATACCTCCTCACCTTTCCCCCACATGCACCAGTACTAACAGCTGGACCATCTATTACAATCCACACAGTCCCTCCATGTTTTCTTTGCACAGAATAAGACAGCCATAACAGGGAAGAGAGAGCCTGTGCATCTAGAAAGATGCCCAACCAGAGCATTCTTGCCCTTACAGGAGAAGACTGGGGCCGCCCTACACAATTGCCTAGAAGTCCATGTCCTGTCAAACAAGAACGTTTCATTCCATAGCAATCCTCACATTAGCCCCATTGTCATTGTTTATCACAGCACACCACTTCCAACCACTGACCGTGATGCCTCTCTCTCTCCCTCGCGCGGTCTCTCTGTTACCTTACAGGTTTCACTCACCTCAACCGTTGCCTCTGTGGGGAAACTCTTGGTTCCACCAGAAGCACTCTCCTCTGAGGGCAAGACTACTGAGGCCTCCGAGGAATTATTTGGCAAAGCTGTCTCTACTTCCTTCACTGGCCCCAGGCACTGACACAGCAAGGACCCTCTGCACTCTGCGCCCAGGACACTGCAGAGAGTGCTGGATCTTTCACTTCCGTCCTGCCTCCCCCTTCAACCCTTGGAAGTTTAAGAAAAGGAGGGTCAAGTTGCCTCTGGCAAAAAGTCCATCTAGACACAAGCACCATCAAACCTCCGGGGTTAACAAGCTGAACAGGCTATCTCCTATCCAGCTGAAAAGGGACAAAGAAGGAAACCTATTCCCTGGTGGCACATATGAAACTGGCTTATTTGACACCCTCAGTTTCTGCATAAATGTTCCTATGTTAAATCTCATATGATTGTGAGTTTGTCTGTGCAGGAACTAAATGCACTTTCACACGAATTGGCAGCACCGCATGACTACAGACCTGCTCTGAGAGCTGACTGTACCATCTGGAAGCAGGACAACAATGGTACACATGGCATTGGGTTATAAGGACAGCTGTCTTTCCTCTTTCAACATCTCTATTGGTTGGATCCCTCTGTGCACAAGGGTGGAGCTGTCAATGAGTGCCCAGCAGTGGCTACACCAGGGAGGTGAAACATACATAAAGAGTTAGTTTCAATTTCAAAAAAAGATTGAGTTTTGTGGATCAGCTCATTATCATCAGGTGTATTGCTCACTGTCTAGCAATTACAACCCTTTTGTCCTCAATGTGGATTATTTTAATGGAATTTTTTATACTTTTAGAGAATAATCTCTTGAAGATCTTCATACATGACTTCAGCTCTTAATGTTCATATCCATCTCTCAAAATTACTTGTTTAACCCTTTCATATTCAAAGTAGATTTTCCCAGGCTGGATCCTTAAATTCTGGAAGCTCTGCCTATATGCCTTGGCTGCTATTGTAGCTCACTTTATAATGGCATACTCACAAGAAAATTCCTCTGACAGTGAAGCATATTTCCTCTGCTTTACCTATCAACTTACTCTACTTTGGCAACATCCAGGATTCCTTTAGCCAATTTATTTGTCTTGCTGTTTTGTTTAATTACATGAAAAAAATGCCTCCACATTCTTTACCTCAAATTTTAGTAGGGCTTGTACAAGCTGACTCATTTCCTTACTGGCCTCAGGTTATTACTCAGACTCAACAGAGCCTATACTGACACCTGACTTTTTTTTAATTGCAACATTTTACGCTTAAATTCCCTTTCACTCTCTTCCTTTTCCTTCTGCAATTCTAAGTCTCGTCTTCCCATTTCCATTTCACTTCCATTGTCTTTTTCTTCCTTTGCCCTTTTGAATTCCATCTCCAGGTCCCCACACTGCAATACTGCTTTTGACCTACTATGCCTGGACCCCAAGTCTTTTGACTTGGCTGAGGGCTACTTGCCTTAGCCATTTGTTAAAGCACATGCTGTGTGTTTGTACTGTATGCTGCTGGTGTATAGTACAAGTCTAAGACTGAAGTCAGCCAGTGCCATACAGCAACATGCCTAAACAACAAATAAGACAAAAGAACTGTGAGCCTTTAAACTCTGGCACAGGGCAAGACACAAAATGGCAAGTCAAAGTAATACATGACAAAGAAAGGCAAGGACATTGTGAGCATTGAAGTAGGTACTAATACAGCAAGCGAAAAGCCTGAAGGTGTACCCTCGTCCGATCCATGAGGTTTGACTTTGTAACTAACAAAAACACCTAATTGCTTTCCCAGCCACTGAATGGCTCTTTGAACATTAAAATTAGTCTTGAAAAAAGTTGCCCTCTCTATTTTAATCCAGCCCCCACTGTCTCTCCCTCTCTCTCCTTCACCTCTGGCCATCTGCATTGCTCTTAATGGGCTCTGCATGTAAATAAATTATTTGCAAAATAAGGGTGATTTACTAGTGGTGGTTGATAGATTTTTTAAAAAGTACCATTGGTGATTTGGTGATGGAGAGTAAAATGTTGAGTTGAGTGTAATAGCACATCCAGATGTGTAAAAAATAAAATAGCAACCTGAACACTTAATGGTTTACCTAACAGAAATGAAAACTAAACTGTTTTAAAAAAATATATATTCATAAAATGTTATTTCAAACTTATGTAGAATCCTAAACATTTAATAATGTTATCAGTATCTTACAGTACAATTTCAGTCAATTTTTGAAAATTCCTTGACATTCTCTTGTGGGAAAGATACTCTACCCTGATTACACTCTCCCCTTTGGTATCATTCTTTCATGGCACAATAGTTCAGTATGTTGTGATTTCACTGTATGTGTTGGGAATTTGACAGTTTGATATCAGAGCAAAAGCAGAAAGAATGAAATTCAAAAATATTACACCCATACTCTCCAACTATGAAATCCACCATCATTCACCAAGGCTGAACAACAGGATGCATAAAGTTATAAACAAGACATAATTATCATTCTAAATCATTGAAGACAGCCATTAATGATACAAATTAGCAATTCATTTTCATATTTCAGAGAAGAAATCAAACAGAGGCATTGATTCACTGTGTTATTCGAAGAGGATCATAGAATTCTCATGGTGTTTTGCCAGCATTTAAACTTCAAGCAAAACTGACAAAAAAATGAGAATTAATTTGGAAAACCTGTGAAAATAGATGTAGGGATTGCAATATATAATGTAATGGTGGCAACATGGTGACTTTGGGCTATCTGCTGGGTTATATAACTTCTATGTGCTGTCAATGTTCACCTTGCATGCATCAACCAATACTTGGGGTTAAAGGTAAGTGGAACTACTGAAACCAAACCTTAAAGAGAAGGTGTATTGTTCCTGCAGACATCATTCAATGTACTATGGTATGGTCGCTCAGTGGTTGGCACAGCTGCCCCACAACATCAGGGACCTGTGTTCGATTCCAACCTCAGGCAAATGTCTGTGTGGTGTTTACACACTCCTCCATGTGTCTGCATGCATTTCCTCCGGGTGCTCCGGTTTCCTTTCATATTCCAAAGATGTGCAAGTTAGGTGGATTGGCCATGGGGAATGCAGGGTTACAGGGATGGGGGTAGGTCTGGCTGGGATGCTATTCAGAGCATTGGTGTGGACTTGATGGGCCAAATGGCCTGCTTCCACACTGCAGGGATTCTATGATTTTATGACAAATGTCCCACTACTTGTGAAATTTTCAAGAGTGCTGTGGGAGGCAGAGATAATTGCTTCATCATGTGTCATGTAGGGAAGGTGATGGGCTCCACTGAATGGAATGAAAAGTTGAATGATCGACGTGGGTCTAGAATGAGAAGGTGATTGAGTGTAGCATGCCCTCCCTTTTCAATGTGTTGCTCACTCTGCTGTTATTGCACCTGCAGCAAGTCGGTGCACAAGCTGTGACTGGGACAGTATAGGAGCAGACGATAGGCCTGCCTCCACTGCTCAGACCAGTCTAGGAGTGCTCTCCAGTTTAGCCTAGACAGAAGATGCTGCATCATCCTGGTATTCTGTGTGCTATTAATTCAGGCAACAGGGTGATGTACTGGATGCTAAAGAGCTGGGGAATGTGCGCAGTCTTTGAGGAGGAAAACAGGAACACAGGGGAAGAGAGAGTTCTCCTTGTGCTGTGTTGGCTGCTACAAGTCAGACAGAACCTGATTGACACCACTTCCAATAGATGAGAGCCGCATGCAGCAGACCATTATCGAATGTGGGCAGAAGTAGTTACTGCAGATGTTGGAAATCAGGATTAGAGTGGTGCTGGAAAAGCACAGCAAGTCAGGCAGCATCCAACGAGCAGGAAAATCAATGTTTCGGGCAAAAGCCCTTCATCAGGAATGAAGGCAGTGAGCCTCTGGGGTGGAGAGATAAATGGGAAGGGGTTGGGGCTGGGGAGAAAGTAGCCAAGAGTACAATAGGTGGATGGAGATGGGGATGAAGGTGATAGGTCAGAAGGGAGGGTGGAGTGGATAGGTGGGAAGGGAGATTAACAGGTAGGACAGGTCATGAGGACAGAGATGAGCTGGAAGGTTGGAACTGGGGTAAGGTGGGGGGGAGGGGAACTGAGGAAACTGTTGAAGTCCACATTGATACCCTGGGGTTGAAGTGTTTCGAGGCAGAAGACGAGGCGTTCTTCCTCCAGGCATCGGGTGGTGAGGGAGCGTCATTGGAAGAGGCCCAGGACCTGCATGTCCTCGGTGAGTGGGAGGGGGAGTTGAAATGTTGGGCCACAGGGTGGTGTGGTTGATTGGTGCGGGTGTCCCGGAGATGTTCCCTAAAGCACTCTGCTAGGAGGCGTCCAGTCTCCCCAGTGTAGAGGAGACCGCATTGGGAGCAACAGATACAATAAATGATATTAGTGGATGTGCAATTAAAACTTTGATGGATGTGAAAGGCTCCTTTGGGGCCTTGGAGGTGTGGGCACAGGTTTTGCAATTCCTGTGGTGGCAGGGGAGGGTGCCAGGATGGGAGGGTGGGTTGTTGGGGAGCATAGACCTGACGAGGTAGTCATGGAGGGAATGGTCATTGCGAAAGCGGATAGGGGTGGGGAGGGAAATATATCCCTGGTGGTGGGGTCCTTTAAGAGGTGGCGGAAATGTCGGTGGATAATGCAGTTTATATGAAGTTTGGTGGGATGTAAGGTGAGGACTAGGGGGGTTCTGTCCTTGTTACAGTTAGAAGGGTGGGGTTTGAGGGTGGAGGTGCGGAATGTGGATGAGATGCGTTGAAGAGCATATTCAACCACATGGGAAGGCAAATTGTGGTCTTTAAAGAAGGAGGCCATCTGGTGTGTTCTGTGGTGGAACTGGTCCTCCTGAGAGTAGATACAGCAGAGGTGGAGGAATTGGGAATACGGGATAGCATTTTTGCAGGAGGTAAGGTGGGAAGAGGTGTAATCCAGGTAGCTGTGGGAGTTGGTGGGTTTGTAAAAAATGTTGGTGTCAAGTCGGTCGTCATTAATGGAGACACAGAGGTCCAGGAAGGGGAGGGAGGTGTCAGAGATGGTCCAGGTAAATTTAAGGTTGGGGTGGAATGTGTTGGTGAAGTTGATGAATTGCTTAACCTCCTTGTGGGAGCATGAGGTGGCGCCGATGCAGTCATCAATGTAGCGGAGGAAGAGATGGGGAGTGGTGCTGGTGTAATTACGGAAGATGGATTGTTCTACGTAGCCAAGCATAGCTGGGGCCCATACGTGTGCCCATGGCTACCCTTTCGTCTGGACATCTAATCCCTCCACACTTCCATTCGCCATGACCATGGCCTCCAAACCCTCCGTTTCTTCCTGTCCCGACGTCCCCAACAGTACCCTTCCATTGACACTCTCATTTGTTTGGCTGAACTGGTCCTCATCCTTAATAATTTCTCCTTCGAATCCTGCCAGTTCCTCCAGATGAAAGGGGTAACCATGGGCACTTGCACGGCACCACTCCGTAGATGAGTGTTATGCTTCTCAAACTTCTCTGGCTATCCTCTGTTTAGCTTGTCCTATCATCATTGTGTTGTCCCAGTCAAATTTGTGGTCCTTGTCATCTGTCTGTACGGTTACTAGGACAACTGGTCGTTGCGTTTAATGGTTAGTTGTTGTTTGTCGATGCGGAGTACTAGTTGTTTGCCTGTTTGCCCGATATAGTGTTTCGTGCAGTCTTTACATGCAATCATGTAAATTATGTTAGTCTTGCACATGATGGATATAGGGCCTTTTGTCCTGGTGAGTTGCCTGAACGTAGCCATCAGTTTATGAGCTATCATGAATCCCAGTGGATGGAGTGCTTGGATCTAAACAGCAGGTCCCACCACCCTGGCAGGTTTTATTTTGCTGTCTGAACATTTGGCAGCGGCGCCCACATCAAAGCCAAATGTCAACAGGAGGAGGCCCTCAAGTTGGCATGAATTGACCACTTACAATTTTCAATGAACCCACGAGTAAGGAGGCCTCTCCAACACTCAGGTAAACCCCCAACAAGACCAGACAGATGACAAGCACGGTAGAGATACCACAGACATCAAATTTTAGTGTATGTGCGCATGTGCGTGCGTGTGTGTGTGTTGTCTGTATGTGCATGTGTATGTGTTAGCATGTGTGTGTGTTTGAGTGAGTGAGTGAATGAGAGAAATGTTGGGGCACTATAAATTAATGTTGAGCTGAATTTTAACAGCATGTTGGGGAAAGTCTCATGGGTGGGGAACAAAATCAATTATTTAATTGCTTGTTTTTGATTTTGTGAATATGTTGACTGCAATCTGTTGCTGTTAGACAGGCCTGGGTATAGTACACAGAAATAAAAAATATTTTTATTTCTGCGAGGGACGAAACATAAAGCAGAGGCTGGTAAATGACACAGGAAGGTATCACATGGTTGGCCCAACATCCTTTAGTAAGTGGAGGGAAATCTGGTGGATAGAGCCCAAATTAGCCACTTTAATGACAAATTAGGGGGTCTCTCCCTTTCTGTGCTAACATTTTATTCATGGCTGGTAGACCCTCTGTTGCTGGGTCAATCTTGGAAGCATCACAATGGGTTTTAATGGATTCCTTCCCTGTTGAGTGGTCTTTCGTCCACAGAGGTGCACAAGCTGACAATGGCTGTAACTACCTACCACCAGAGATGCTGTTGAGTTACTAGTGCTCTGAATGGTCCAACAGCCCTGGGCTGCAAGGATGGAAGCCCCAGCAGCCATAACACAATTGGCAAAATGCAGCTCGTGTCCCATGGGCATATCGAGAGAGGCTGCCCTCCTGCTTTCAGCTCTGGGAATTGGACATCAGATGCCGTGACATGCTTCTGGCCTCTGTTTCTCTCTCCATAGACACTGGCAGCTATGCTGTTTATTTCCTGCTGTTTCTGTTTTATTTCAAGTTGTCAATATCTGTGTTATTTTACTTTGAGCTATGTCATGGAGTCATAGCCTTAGTCTTTATTTAGCTTTTCACAGAATAATTGAAATGGGACTACTTATCAGTGCTTTTTAATTCCTGGTTTTCTGCCTGTAAGAATTTTCAATGTGAATGGCTGTTTAGCGTGCTTGATGACATGTTACTGGATGTCGGAGATCCCCTATAGGTGCCACCGGAATCAAATTGACATTGGTATAGTTGAAAATGACACGAGGATGGACTCTTCAAAGTTGCTATTCTTCAAGGTCAACAGTGAGCACCATCACTTGGCAGCTGACCTTAATATCTGAATCGGTTTGTGCAGTCAAAATTTAAAAACTGTTTCAATCAGAGATGTGTGTTTGCTTTTCAACTTACCCAGTTATCAGGCACTGATGATATCTTATTTATCAGTTATTACAGAGGACAACATTTTGATTTTTTGCCAAGGTAGCCATTTAGATCAAAGTAACAAATGACCTCTGCATCCCACATATTGTTTCTCTCTCTCTGATGCATCCCATCCGTTATTAAGCCTTGACAATCAAAGTTATTTTTTATTTATCTTCAGTATAGTATAGGTATCTATCTTGAAACAGAATGCACGTCTTTGTTTGACATTCTGCACAACTCATTCCGAATATTTTAATCTAGGCTATCATTATTGGGGAATTTTCCGCTCTATTTACAAGCGCAAGGAATAATTTGTTCAGAATTTTCTTTTATTTGCCTTTGTTTCCACAGAAGCTATGAAAGTTTTTCAAACTTTTTCTGATTACAGGCCTTAAACAATTCTTCCTCCATCATTACACAATGTTATTTTCATCCAGAAAATAGGGGGAAAGAAATGCTCCCTCCTCATCGTTGCTGACAACAGCAACCTAGGTACATAACAACAATCAAAATAATCTGTAAAGTTGTCACTGCAATTGCATCAACAAATATTCTTTTTGAAGAATTATGGTCGAAATGTATGGGCAGGTTGGGATTGTTAATAACTAGCAACTACACTGGGGAAAAAAAAAAGGTACATTAGCTATCATCACAGAACCATCACGTAGGCCTGAGGAGATTAACTAGGAATGGAAGCTGGCATGTATTGTGGCAAAAGTTAAAGAGATTTAGGAGTGACATTGGCCACCAGGCTTTTTACACTAATGTTGGTGGTACGCAAAATATTTCAATCTATCCCAGGGTGTAGCCTGGAAAAAAACTCTTGTGCAAGAAATAGACAAGGATTTATAACACCGTACTTAAAAAAAAATATTTTTTTCCTGAATAAATATAGAGGGCAGCATTACACATAATTTTGCCCCTATTTCAGCTCAACTGTTACTGAAATCCATATCCACTTGCATTCCTTTTGCGATCTCTCACATTCCTTATTCCTAAACTCCCCTGTCTGACTTCCCACATTCAGCCCAACATAAACTTGAGGTCATCCAAAGTTCTGCTGCTGATGTCCTTACTCTCACCAAGCCCCTGTTATCCACCACACTTGCACTCTCTGACCAACATTGATTTCTGGTCAAGGAACACCACACTTTGAAAATCCTCATCCTCAATTTCAAATCTGTCCATTGTCATGCCTCTCCATTTCTCTGCAATCTCCCCATCCCCAGAACTCTCTGAGGTATCAACACTGCTCTAATTCTGGTCTTGTGGGGATCCTGTCTTGAAATCCCCCACCTCCTGGGGCTGAGTATTCAAATACTTGGGTCCTGATCTTTGGAGATTCCTTGACATGCTTTTCAACCTAACTCATCTTATTCTTTTAACATGCTTCATAAACCAAATGTTTCACCAAACGTGGACAATCTTTCCTACTGTCATATCATAAGCGGCTTGTTGTCTAAGTTTACTTTATAATGTACCTATGAAGTGCCTTGGAAGATTTATGACATTAAAGGTATGTTATAAACAAAAATGCTATACACTGTGATATAAATGTGTTATATAACATATGAATTTTTAATGTTATTGGCTTGATATGTTATGTAAATACCAATAGTTGGACCGTTTGAAAAGGCAGTTTTCAAAGTAAAGGATATTGGCCAACAGCAACTAAGATTTTGTATCTGTAAAAGACATAAATTGCTTTTTGGGTGATACAGAATGCATAAAGCTCTCAGCTAAAGACTCCATGACCTCAATTGTGAGTGTAAAAATAAGATACTGGACTTCAACTTCCAGTCAGAGACACTGCCACAGGAAAGGGGACAACAGGCTTACCCCCTTTTACTTTGATACCATTTTCATCAAAGCCAAGTTGCTTATGGTTTGCAGGTCTCACTGAAGGCTTCATTATGACAAACTGAATGTTCTTAAGGGAAAATTCCGAATCACCACCACTGTCTCTCCGGGAATGAGAAACAGCCCATTCACAATGACAAAGTGACTGCTCCAATGAGAA
Source organism: Chiloscyllium plagiosum (assembly GCF_037043375.1). Lineage (NCBI taxonomy): Eukaryota > Metazoa > Chordata > Chondrichthyes > Orectolobiformes > Hemiscylliidae > Chiloscyllium > Chiloscyllium plagiosum. The sequence continues at coordinate 59,168,730 of NW_028270148.1, forward strand.
TTCTTTTGCAGAAAACTATGGTGGTATGTGGCCAATCAGTTGTCAACTAGCCTCTGGACAACCACCAATTTTGTCTCTTTACCGACTTTATTTGTTAATTGGCCACATTTTAAGTTCTGATACTCTACAGAGTCTTTTTGTCCTTTATTGCATGTTTGAGAGCCTTTTTTTTATTAGTGGGAATTCTTACATATTTATAAATTTAATAAGTTTGTTAATAATTCTGCATCTTTGCCAGAGTGAGTTTTAGAAATTAAAATATCTTTTCATTAAACGAACCTAGCTGTCTTATTTCTTACACCAAGCTATACAGTGAAGTATATAATTAATTAACTTCATTGTTACATGCACTTCAAAGAGTGCAGTCAAACATTTACAACGCTATCACTTAAGGCACCTTATGTACAAGATAGTTAGGTACAGATACTTAAGTCCTTGGTTTAAAATTGAAAGAGTAATAAATAAAAGTCAGCAAAAGGAGATAAAGGAAAAAAGGTCTCGATTTACAGCCCTTTCACCCCAGTCCATGTCTGACTAAGCGTCCAGGCAACACCAGGCCAAGACTCCAGAACGCACAGGCTTCAAAACTTGAGGCCTCACCTTCAGACTGCACCTCACCTCCACGCGACAGCCAACATTCCGGGTTATGCCTCCACCTGACGGCCTCATGTCCGTGACTCACCTCCCAATAACGGCCTCACGTCCATGACTCACCTAACCATAACGGCCTCATGTCTGTGACTCACCTCGCCATAACGGCGTCATGTCCGTGACTCACCACCCCATAACGGCCTCATGTGTGTGACTCACCTCCCAATAACGGCCTCATGTGTGTGACTCACCTCCCTATAACGGCCTCATGTCAGTGACTCATCTCGCCATAACGGCCTCATGTCCGTGACTCACCTCCCTATAATGGCCTCATGTCAGTGACTCATCTCGCCATAACGGCCTCATGTCCGTGACTCACCTCCCTATAATGGCCTCATGTTAGTGACTCATCTCGCCATAACGGCCTCATGTCCGTGACTCACCTCCCTATAACGGCCTCATGTCAGTGACTCATCTCGCCATAACAGCCTCATGTCCGTGACTCACCACCCCATAACGGCCTCATGTGTGTGACTCACCTCGCCATAACGGCCTCATGTCCGTGACTCACCTCCCCATAATGGCCTCATGTCCGTGACTCACGTCCCCATAACGGCCTCATGACTGTGACTCACCTCCCAATAACGGCCTCATGTCAGTGACTCACCTCCCCATAACGGCCTCATGACTGTGACTCACCTCCCAATAACGGCCTCATGTCAGTGACTCACCTCCCCATAATGGCCTCATGTCTGTGACTCACCTTCCCATAACGGCCTCATGTCGGTGACTCACCTCCCCATAATGGCCTCATGTCGGTGACTCACCTCGCCATAACGGCCTCATGTCTGTGACTCACCTCCCAATAACGGCCTCATGTCTGTGACTCACTTCCTCATAACGGCCTCATGACTGTGACTCACCTCCCAATAACGGCCTCATGTCAGTGATTCACCTCCCCATAACGGCCTCATGTCTGTCACTCACCTCACCATAATGGCCTCATGTCTGTGACTCACCTCCCCATAACGGCCTCATGTCTGTGAATCACCTCACCATAACGGCATCATGTCTGTGATTCATCTCCCCGCGACTGCCTCATAACTGTGACTCACCTCCTAATAACGGTCTCATGTCAGTGACTCACCTCCCCATAACGGCCTCATGTCCATGACTCACCTCACCATAACGGCCTCATGTCCATGACTCACCTCACCATAACGGCCTCTTGTCTGTGACTCACTTCCCCATAATGGCCTCATGTCCGTGACTCACCACCCCATAACGGCCTCATGTCGGTGACTCACCTCCCAATAACGGCCTCATGTCTGTGACTCACCTCACCATAACGGCCTCATGTCCGTGACTCACCTCCCCATAACGGCCTCATGTGTGTGACTCACCTCCTAATAACGGTCTCATGTCAGTGACTCACCTCCCCATAACGGCCTCATGTCAGTGACTCACCTCACCATAACGGCCTCATGTCCGTGACTCACCACCCCATAACGGCCTCATGTCCGTGACTCACCTTACCATAATGGCCTCATGTCGGTGACTCACCTCCCCATAACGGCCTCATGTCGGTGACTCACCTCCCCATAACGGCCTCATGTCCGTGACTCACCTCCCCATAACGGCCTCATGTCGGTGACTCACTTCCCCATAACGGCCTCACATCCATGACTTACCTCACCATAACGGCCTCATGTCTGTGACTCACCTCACCATAACGGCCTCATGTCTGTGACTCAGCTTGCCATAACGGCCTCATTTCAGTGACTCACCTCCCCCTAACGGCCTCATGTCTGTGACTCACCTCCCTATAACGGCCTCGTGTCTGTGATTCACCTCCCCATGACAGCCTCATGTCCATGACTCACCTCCCCGCATTGGCCTCATGTCTTGGCCTCACCTCCCTGCGACGGCCTCATATTTGTGACTCACCTTCCCGACATAGGCTTCATGTCTGGGCCTCACCTCCCTGCAACGGCCTCATGTCCATGACTCACCTCACCATAATGGCCTCATGACTGTGACTCACCTCCCCATAACGGCCTCATGACTGCGACTCACCTCCCCATACCAGCCTCTTGTCTGTGACTCACCTCCCCATAACGGCCTCATGACTGTGACTCACCTCCCCATAACGGCCTCATGACTGCGACTCACCTCCCCATACCAGCCTCTTGTCTGTGACTCACCTCCCCATAACGGCCTCATGACTGTGACTCACCTCCCCATATCGGCCTCTTGTCTGTGACTCACTTCCCCATAACGGCCTCACGACTGTGACTCACCTCCCTGCGACAACCTCTTGTCTGTGACTCACCTTCCCATAATGGCCTCATGTCTTTAACTTACCTCCCTATAACGGCCTCATGTGCGTGACTCACCTCCCCATGATGGCCACATGTCCATGACTCACATCCCCGCGACAGCCTGATGTCTGTGACTCACCTCCCCATAACGGCCTCGTGTCTGTGATTCACCTCCCCATGACAGCCTCATGTCCGTGACTCACCTCCCCATGACAGCCTCATGTCTGTGACTCACCTCCCCATGACAGCCTCATGTCTGTGACTGACCTTCACGTGATGCCTCTAAGTCTGGACAGTGACTCCCTGCAACAGCCTCCAACCAGGAACCTGTAATCTGTGCATCACCTCCCTGGAACAGTCTCGATTTCGGGCCTTGCCTCCGTGCGACAGCCTCCTGTCTGGGGCCTCATGTCCCCGCGATGGCCTCTAGTTTGGGTCTTGTGCCTCTGCGACAACCTCAAGTTCGGGCCTCACCTCCCCGCAATGGCCTCCAGCCTGGACCTCAACCCCCGTGACTTGCTCCAGTCCAGGCCATTGCCTCCCTGCAACAGCCTTCAGCCTCATGACAGCATCTAGTCTGGGTCTCGCCTCCCTGCAACAGGCTTCAGTCCAGGTCTTACCTCCCTGCGACAGCCTCCAGTTCGGGCCTCACCTCCCTGCAATGGCCTCCAACCTGGGCCTTACCTCCACATGACAGCATCTAGTCCGGGCCTCACCTATCCATGATGGCCTCCAGTTTGAGACTCACCTCCAAGCAACAGCTTCCAGCCTGGACCTCGCCTCCCTGCGACAACCTCCAGTCCGTGCCTTGCCTCCTCATGACATCTTCCAGTTTGGGCCTCACCTCCCCGCAATGGCCTCCAGTCCAGGCCTCACCTTCTGTGGCAGCCTCCAGTTCAAGCCTTGCCTCACCAAGACAGTATCAAGTTCAGGACTTGCCTCCCTGCAACAGCATCCAGTCTGGACCTGGCCTCCCCGTGACAGCCTCAAGACCACGCCTCACCTTCCCGTGACAGCCTCCAGACCAGGCTCACCACCACGCGATGGCCTCCAATCCAGACCATGCCTCACCGCAACCGTGGGCGGCACAGTGGCACAGTGGTTAGCACTGCTGCCTCACAGCGCCAGAGACCCGGGTTCAATTCCCGCCTCAGGCGACTGACTGTGTGGAGTTTGCACGTTCTCCCCGTGTCTGCGTGGGTTTCCTCCGGGTGCTCCGGTTTCCTCCCACAGTCCAAAGATGTGCAGGGTCAGGTGAATTGGCCATACTAAATTGCCCATAGTGTTAGGTAAGGGGTAAATGTAGGGGTATGGGTGGGTTTCGCTTCGGCGGGTCGGTGTGGACTTGTTGGGCCGAAGGGCCTGTTTCCACACTGTAATCTAATCTAATCTAATCTAATCTAAATCTAATCTAATCTAATCTAATCTAATCTAAAATCTAATCTAAACTCCCTCCAGTCCGGACCTCTCCGCCCCGCAACGGCCTCCAGACTGGACCTCACCTCGCTGCAACATCTTCCAGTCCGGGCCTCACCTCTCGGCAATTGCCTCCAATTCAAGCCTCGCTTCTGCATGACAACCTCCAGTCCAGGCTTCACTTCTGCATACACTCTACAGTCAGGGCCTCTCCAACCAGGAACTGGCCTCCGTGTGACACTCTCCAGACTGGGCCTCACCTCCCTGTGACATCCTCGAGTCTGGGCCTCGTCTCCTCGTGACAGCCGCAATGCTGGCCTTGCCTCCCCGTGACAGCCTCCGGTCTGAGCCTTGCCTCCCAGTGACAGCCTCCAGTCTAGGCCTCGACTCCCAGTGATAGTTTCCAGACTGGGCCTAGCCTCCCCGCCACAGCCTCCAGTCCTGGCCTTGACTTTACATGATGGCCTCCAGTCTGGGCCTCGTCTCCCTGCGACATCCTCGATTCCGGCCTTGCCTCCTTGTGACAGCCTACAGTCTGGCGTCACCCTTCTGCAACAGCCTCCAGTCTAGGCCTTGATTCCCCGCAACAGCATCAAGTCTAGGCCTCGCCTCCCCATGACAGCATCCAGCCCTGGCCTCACCTCCCTACATTGGCTTCCAGTCCAGGCCTCACCTCTCTGCAACAGCCTCCAGTCCGGGCCTCACCTCGCCTGACAGCCTCCAGTGCGGGCCTTGCTTCCCTGCGAAAGCTTCCTGTCTAGGCCTCGCCTCCCAGCGATAGCCTCCTGTCCAGGCCTCACCCCCTGGTGATAGCTTCCTGTTCAGTTCTTGCCTCCTGGCGATAGCCTCCTGTCCAGGCCTCGTCTGCCGGCGATAGCCTCCTGGCAAGGCCTCACCTCCTGGCGATAGCCTCCTGCCCAGGCCTCGCCTCCCAGCGATAGCGTCCTATTCAAGTCTTGCCTCCCCACAATGGCCTCCATCTGAGTTTCACCTCCTCTATTTTCTTCCAAGTAAATTTTGAAAGTTAAAAGTTTAAAAGAAGCTCACAAGAAAAATATATGACACAGTGAACAAGCTCTGAAATTTAGATAGCTTCTAATCAACTGTGTAGAAATGCCATGATGTATGTGTGTAGTAGATAGGATTTGAACCTGGAGCATTCTGATCTTGGGGGTAGAGACACTATCACTGTGCCACAAGCACTCTATACTTCAAGAATTTGGATATTTTCTGATCAAGTGATGCGATTACACCCCTGGAGCAAGTGGTAACCCCTATGGAAGTGCTACTATACACAATCATCTCATGAACTTCAGATTTTCCCTCATCAACCTGATAGGGTTTGAACCTGGATCGTCTAGTCCACGAATAGGGACAATACTACTGTGTCATCAGAGCCTTTCTTATGAACTAGATGTTATACCCAGAAGTGTTGCAATGCACAACTTTCCCATCACCAAAATCACAATGACTTTTTTTTTGTGTTTTTCCCTCTTTTAACTACTAACAACCACCAGTAATCATCCATGAAAAATTAACTTCTCACTCAGCCATGGTGGGATTTGAACCTTGGAATGCTAGATTCTTGGATCACTGTGGCGTTATCACTTATGATAACGCCACAGAACTATTACCATCACTTGCTACCCACCTTCTTTGAATAAGCATGATGAATGGAATAACATCAGAATATAGATTTTGAGAAAGCAAAGATTTCTAGATCTGGATCTTAAAAGTCTTTCTTTTAAAAAGAGGTCATTTGTGACGTGTGAGTATTGCTGACAAGAGCTACAAGATTTGCCCATCCCTAATCACCCTTGAGAAGATGGCACTAAAGCTCAAAGTCTCCAGGAAAAGGAACTAATATTGTGTGTGAAAGGAACACCATTTTCACACACAACTATTATGTGTTATGAAGATGTGGGTATACCTTTAAGAGAGTTAAAAGCAGCAGAACTACCGGACACAGCACCAAGTGTACTCAAAAATGGTAACAAAAATGGTAACAAAATAACACTGGGTCGAACCACTCGATTAGTTCATTGTTTGGAGTCAAAAACAAATTCAACTTCAGCTAATCAGTTTAAATTATACCAGAAATGTATCAAACTCCAATCAAATTTGAATTGAGTACATTGACAATCGTAAAAGCCAATGACACAATCCAATGCTTTGCGGGGTATAAGACAGGGGAAAATTGAAAAGTTGAGAGGAGAACTGCCAAGCCTAACATGTACTAGATTGCTTGAAAAAACATCTTTCTCCAAAGTCCTTTTTAGATCAGTAACCTGTAACACAGAAATTCCTAACAAGGAGAAAAGAAGACACAGGAAGATCCAAAGGCAAGAATCTATAGCTGCCTGGCTTTTAAATAAGAAACATTTGATTAAATTAGATTGACTAGATTCCCTATAGTGTGAAAACAGACCCGTTGTTTTGTCAATTTTAATTGGGAGTTTTATTGGATGAGTATTATAGATGGGAAGCTAAAAGATAGCTGAGAAAAAGAAATTGTAAATAGTGGTTAGTTAATTATTCTCTATCATACGTAAAGGAATAAGATTAGATTCCCTACAATGTGGAAACAGGCCCTTCGGCCCAACAAGTCCACACCAACTCTTTAAAGAGTAGCCCACCCAGGCCCATTCCCCTCTGACTAATGCACCTATCCCATGGGCAATTTAGCATGGCTAATTCACCTGACCTGGATATCTTTGGATTGTGGGAGCAAACCCACACAGACAGTCACCCAAGCCTGGAATTGAACCTGGGACCCTGATGCTGTGCGGCAGCAGTGCTAACCACTGAGCCACCGTGTCACCCCTAAAGGAAAGTTGCTCAAGGAGACATTGAGCAATAGCAGAGGGTGGTTTCCATCCAACGACCTCTAGGTTATAGGCCCACTGCGCCACTCTATTGTTAATTTTTACTTCAAGTAGTTCTTGGCCACTCGATCTTTACAGATTACTGCATGGGATAAATCTTTTTGGTGTGGCTGGTTTTAAATTAAGCTGGAGGGTTTACCCCAAGTCGTAACAACTGAAATTTAAATTGTTCAATTTGTGGGCCAAAAAGGGGGTAACGTTACATAAGCAATGATCATATCATTCAACTAGAACTAGCATTTTTAATTACCTGATTTAAATTTCCATGGTGGATTTAATGGACAATTAACGTGCAAATCTAATGGCATTTTAAAAGTAACAGAAAAGCTAAGACTGAGATGCCATTTGTAAACAACACAACAGTATAAATCAATCAATAAGTCCTGAAAACTTGCTTATCATAGCTTATTTCTTGATCTCTGAACTCAATGGTTAATTTGCGCAGTTAAAACAGTACACATTGTTAAACCATTACTGTTTTTACAGCAAGATCCATCACACTCTTGCAGCAAAAATATTTATGTGAGCAGAAAGACAATTTCTCCCCTGCAATCTACTCCAGACTGCTTCACAGATTAAACTAGTTCCATAATAACATTTTATTATGAGCTGCAGAAATGCTATGTGACCCTTAAGTAGGTCAGATCCATCTCTATAGGCCAGGTCTCCTCGGTTGCATGAATATTAAGAATCCAGGAATAAAGATCTGCTGGGCTTTGTGCACTGCATGTAAGCTTCTGACCTTTTAAAAGCAAATACAAAATGAGATACATTCCTTGTTTTGCTTTGAGATAATCTCGTAAAGTAAATGTCATTCAGTCGACACCTAGCTATATCCATCATCTTTTGCATTTTTACTAATTACCCAAGGATTAACATTGTCCAATTAATCATCATAACAATCAAAATATTTTCATTATCTCTATCTGTGCAAAAACATCTATGCAAAATGATAAACTTTCAAATAGTACAATGGAAAATTATGCCAAAAAGCATATATTTTTTAATGTAATTTCCAATCATGTGCTATAGTGAAAGACATGAACGAAGGTCTCTTGCAGTATTTATCCTCAGATTGTTTTTCTGAACTGATGCAAATGTCAATTAATTTGCACTGAACTGAAATGAAGTACTAACGATGTGTCCCTAAAATTCTGTGCTGCCTTCACTCCCACTTGCCCTGCACAAAATATTGGAGTTGCTGAGTGTGAGGCTCTCATTTCAGAGCTTATTGATTTATAGACTATCATCTTTATAAAGCTTTACAGGATATAACATTATAAATTAAGATGCAACAGGTAAATCAAAACTATATGTTCATAAAAAATAGCAAAAGTCAAAATAGCGTTGACTAAACAATACCCCCTCAACCCCCGCTCCCACCACTCCACATGCCACCAGTTACACCCTTATTATCATTGGGATTAATTTTGTTTTGATTCCCATCACCTTTTTAAAATGCTTATATGGGGAAAAATGGTTAAAGATAAAGATAAGGATTTAAATAATATCACAGCAACCATACTGGACAGCTCATAACCCCTATACGAATCCAAGATAAGGTTATGTTAATGTACTTTTTCCTTTTTTTATTATTTGTATAGTTGATATATGCTTTATGTTAAATTTATCTCTTTCAACTTTCATTTGGTCTGCTTTGGCAGTGACTATCAGTGTATCACAGTGTTGCTTAAGAGTTTTAATAATATGAAATGCTTTTATATCAACTTTATTCATAAATAGTAATCTGTATTTGACATATCAGAAACTCCAAATCTTGTATACATCAAATGAAATTAGTTGCCAATTCAAGCTGGTACAGATGCAATATTATTTTTGTTGATGTATTAGAAATGCTTGTGTTTACATATGACTAAATAGATACAGCTAATGCAAACGGTAACATTTTTATGACATAATTAGCCCTTGCTTAATTTTAGCAGGAGTACTAGTTTTTATCTACATGAAATAAATAGGCACTTCCCTACACAATGGAGTCTGTTAAACATTAAGGGGAAAACTAACAATCTTGAAAGAAATCAACAAAAACCTGACAAAATACCAATGGAGACTGTCAATCACTGTGGAAACCAAGTTGCCAGAGGAAAAAAGCACGTCACAGAAACAGTAGATTGACAATTCTCTGATGACTGCTCACATCCTATTTTATTGGAAGAATGTCACTACTATAGATGCTAGTCTTTTCCTGCCCATGAGGATCCTTCGAAATCTGGGCAGCATTATATGGGAAACATTATTTACAAGACAGTTTGAAAGCTATGGAACATATATATACAGGCAAAACTAGCTAACCCATTGAGCAAAGATGACTCTAAATGGAATATCCTAACAGCATGAGTAGGATAAGATTTCCCTGCAGGAATTATTTTTCAATGTCTTGTTTGCATTGCCTTCATTCTGTTGTTATAAGGTTAATATCTGTACAAAACATGAATTGTATTTGAACAGACAAAATCAAAATATATAGAAGCTGCTTATCCTTTCTGTGGGTATGTAACAGTCGCTATTGAATTATACAATGGACTGAGTAATTATTAACCAATTGTGTTGATGTTGATTTATACTTTCTTGTTTGTGACAATGTGTGCTACGTGTTGTGCATTGAAGCATTAAAACTGTTAAGAACAAGAATTCATTGCTTTGTGGACACACACCTTATGGTGTAATGGGAATATAACCAAAGTCAACGTGTTTCTTATTTTATCATATCAGAAAGAAATCTATCATTTTGAACACACAAAAATACAGAGTGCAGAAGAACAACTAATCCAGTTAGGTTGGCCTATCAATACCTAATGCAGTCACCTACACATTGGCCCATCTCGCCATGCAAAAGTTTGGAGATATTTCTAATCAACCTCTTCACATATACAATGCTGTTACACATCTCCAGAGCAGATGAGATTGAACCTGGGTCATTTGGCTTAGAGGGAGGACTGCATAATATGTGCTCTGCAAACTGCTGGGAAAGTCAAAAGCAACATTGAGATGAGCTGAAGAAATGTCTCTCTGCAAAAAAAATTGCTTAGATCCCAAATTTTTGTGACAATTTCTAGACGCCTCTCTTCAGGACATCAAGATCTTTGAAAGAGTGAGAAAACGCAAAGGAAATTTACGAGGGTTGGGCCAAGGATGAAATACTTTGGACAGAACTTTACAAGAAATTGACTAAGTATCAATAAATGTCAATAAGACATAATAAATTAAAGCATGTAAAATTGCATGAGAAAACTCACCTGAGCTCAGAAAGCGAAACCCTTCCTGATACTCCCTGAGGTTGACTAAGTCGTACTTTTATGTACTCACCAACAGCGGAAATACAGTCTGCTGCTGGCACCTTCTAGGAATCACTGTGCAGACACCACATTTAAAATCAAGCTGTGCTCCAGTTCAATCACTTCCAGCCATGAATAACCCTTAACAGTACACACAGTGGGATGGAAACAAAAAAGATAAGCTTTCAAAGGCACGTAACTGGCACAGGTGACATTTCATTGGGAATAGAATCTCACATTTGCAAATGTGTTGCTTCTTTACACCATTACTTGTCTGATCAACTGTCAGTGACACGGCAGCTACAAGCATCAAGCTCCACAGGTTACTCACCATTAGCATCCTAGCATGTTGGAATCCTGTTGAAGGGGATGTTGGGCTTTGCCTACTGCTCAGTGAAGCATAACTTCTTCTAATTGCTTAATGTGGGAGCATCATATGTTTAAAAGTCTTCAAAAAGTTGAAAACATTAACTTTCATGGAAAAACAAGAAAAGCAAAGAAAAGCAATTTTTTTAAAAAAGCTGCATTTGCTTTGGAGCAAATGAAAACACAGGCTGCTGATCTTTCAAATGACAACACATTTATGGATAATGAAAGGTCTCTTCATTGCAGGATTTCTGTTTTGCGATCAGTAATTTGCTGATTTTTTGGTAATTCGAATCACTCCTAAATCCCTGGTTCTGACACTACACCTATTTAGGGAATGTGAAATGGAGAAGGCAGTAGACAGGTATTTCAGGGCTAAAGAATCTCTGTGTTTCCTTAACTTCAAAAAGGTAGCCATGATGTGGAGGTGCAGGTGTAGTTCTGGGATGGACAAAGTTGAAAATCACATGACACCAGTTTATAGTCCAATAGGTTTATTTGAAAACCTGTTGGACTATAACCTGATGTTGCGTGATTTACAAAAAGCTATGTATAATAATACAATACTTAAAAAGGCAAATGCAATAAAACAGTGAAATTGACACAATTATACAGAGGACAGTAACTCAATACACTATCAAATTAAAGAGAGGTTTAAATGCATTCTAAGCTAAACAGCAGTTTTAATCACAAACACTTCCTACCCTTAGGGTCCCTGCACTTTGACCACCCACCTTCCCCTCCCTGCAAGCGAGGTTGGAAACTTTCAGGTCTCCGGAGTTTCAGCTCACCACTGGGAAAACACAGTTTTAAAGTGCGTCCAGTTGTTGAGGTTCTTGCTGTCAGTTCTCTTGTCTTGGAACAGGCCCATGTCTGGAAGCTCTTGTTTGGATAGTGCTTGGTTGGCATCTTACCCTCTCAGACGTCCTTTGTTGCGATGATGCTCTTGATTTGGCATCTCAGTTTAGCTTCTTAGTTCAGCCTCTGTGGTTCTTGGTTCTAAAGCTGTTTGTTGTGATTGGAGCCTGCAGTGAAAACTGGTTCTGCAGGAGTTTGATGTTAGAAAAGGCTCTCTCTCTCTCTCCTCTAGATCAGGACTAGCAGTTACACAGACTGTGTGCCCGTTATTTCCTCTCAAATTTGTATTTCTGGTATTCGCTTTTGAGGCCAACTGGCTTCCTGATAGTTAAGAGTAGGTGTGAATGTATTTTGATGAAATAGAATGGCTGGTACCTCTGTGCATGAATACTGCTTGAAGTTGATTGCTGAGGCCCTGTTCAGTCTGGGTTGGATGGTGTTGATTGTTCTTTTAGAGACAATGTATTAATTGGATTTTCAGGTTGAACAATGGTTCCAAACAGCTTTCTTTGTGTCTGTGTAATTTTCCCAGAACCTCGCCCAGCTGCCTGCCTTGTTCTTTTACTTTTGAAAAGTCAAGGATTTTGGGCCTGTATTTCAGAATATGGGGATTTTTGCTCAACCCTACATCACCCAAATCATAATTGAGACCCAGCTGGAAATGGGTGTCAGTTATGTCGTTTTTGTCTTGTTGAAAATTATGCTCAAATGCTCTGTCATGGGGAAGGTAATGTTCCTCCTACTCCACATCTTCGTCTTCCTCCTTGGTAGCTGCTGCTGCTCTCCTGGCTCTTCAGGCACCATCACATTCCTTTCCCATACTTCAGTTGTCTAGGATTGGGTAGCACACTTTGTCTGGACTGAACTGTGAGCCCTCCTCACTTAACTGCAGCCTCCCCCCCACTTCACAAAATAATTCAAATATCTAAACCTCATCTTCAGGATGCTAATTGTCTGCTCTACCATGCTCCTGCTGGAAGAATGGGCGGGGCATATCTGCCAGGAGAAAGCGAGGACTGCAGATGCTGGAGACCAGAGTTGAAAAAAGTGGTGCTGGAAAAACATAGCAGGCCAGGCAGCATCCAAGGAGCAGGAGAATCGACGTTTCGGGCATAAGCCCTTCTTCAGGACATATCTGCTCTTAGCCTCAGACAGGGGATTGTGTAGCCGGGTCATCAGCCATGGTTTTAGAAGGTAGCCCTCATCTCCCAATGACCAACTTAGGAAGGGGTCCTTGAATGGAAGCAGAAACCTGACAGTTCTCTAGAGTATAGGCATCATGACAGCTTCCAGCGTGCCAAGCACAGAATTCTAAGATTTCAGGCAAAATCTTCCAAGACCTTGAACAACATTGGTGAGTCAGTTAGGAAACTAGGATGAGATCTATGACTTAATGTAAAAAAGTCTGAGTCTCCATCCAAGTGAGAAATGAGAATTTCACTCACGAACGGTGAGAGCATAGTAATGTCCATTTGGAGTGAGTGGTATGCCACTATTATCCAACCTGCAGTTTCCCATTTTTCCACTTGCCAATCAAAGCTGGACAACAAACACACCAGTCATCACAATCAAACCAGGTCCCTGCCAACTGCAGCTCTTCGTTTGCTCCTCCAGTCTTCCATCTTGGACAGCAATACCCAATATGCTGCATGGGCAGCGAACACAGCATCACCCCATCCACGGAGTTGGCACTGAGTATGTATCAGTTTTGCTACAACCTCACGGCACGTCTCTGATCCACTTAAAAACACAACATGCTTCACTCTGGAGCACACCACAGTTTCTCATTAGAATGCTGCTGCTAGAACACTTTGCAATCAGGGACAGACATTCATTGTATAGATTCGACCAGGGTACATCAAGACATTCTCACTTTCTTTCTTAATAATCACTCACTTTGCACCAACGTGGAAATTTCCAAGTCAGGATGGAGAGTGGCTGGGAGGTGAACTTAAAAACAGTGGTGTTCCCATTTATCTGCCCTTGTCCTTCCAATGTATTTCAATAACAATGTTTTCCTGGCCCTCGTTAGATGTTTAATTACAGATTTAATTTAAATTTTGAACATTATCTGGGTTTCCTAATTGCAATAGGCCACTGCCTCCCTAATGATTAATGTATCTTAGAAACCAGAAAAGTGGGAAACATAAACATGATACCAGAAAACGTAACACTAAAACATTTCTAAGACATAAAATTACTACTTGACCTTTACTACAGCAGACCTAACTTTTAGCAATATCTAGAAAGTGTCTGCATGATCTAGCTTCCAAGCTGACCCCAAGATCCAATGGACTTGTTAACATTGAAGGGGATATTCCATAAACCATTGAATAAATACATTCCAACAAATAAGAAGAATTCTAAGTGATGGACCCACTATCGTGTTAACTAAGAAAGTCAAGGACAGTATCAAGCTCCAAGAAAAAATATATAATTGTGCTAAGATCAGTGGCACATCAGAAGATTGGACAGAAATAACTAAGAATAACGAAAGGATTAATAAGGAGAGAAAGGTTAAGTGTAAGAGAAAGTTCTCCAAAGACACGGTTGCTCAGTGGTTAGCACTGTTGCCTCACAGCACCAGGAACCTGGGTTTGATTCCAACCCCAGGTGACTGTCTGTGTGGAGTTTGCACATTCTCCCCGTGTCTGCGTGGGTTTCCTCCGGGTGCTCCAGTGCCCTCCCACAATCCAAAGATGTGCAGGTTAGGTGAATTGGCCATGCTCAATTGTCCATAGTGTTAGATGAATTAGTCAGGGGTAAATGTAGGGGAATGGGTCTGGGTGGGTTACTCTTCCGAGGGTCAGTGTGGACGTGTTGGGCCGAAGAGCCTGCTTCCATACTGTCGGGAATCTAATCTAATCTAATCAAATTTAGAAGTTTCTTCACTTTTGTAAAATGAAAGAATTAACAAAGTAAGTGCTAGTTTCTCTTGAAAATTACACTGGGGAATGAGTAATGAATGACAAAGAGTTGACAGATGAATTATACAAATATTTTCATCAGTCTTCATGAGGAAGGATATAAGTAACACCAAGGAAATATCTATAAACCAGGAAATGAAAGGAAGGGAGGAACTCATATCAGGAAAGTAGTGTTGAGCATATTATTGGAACTGTAAGATGCCAAGTACTGATGAATTGGATCCTAGGGTCTTGAAAGAAATGGAAATGAAAAGCTGATGTGCTGGTTTCGATTTTCCAAAAATCATTAGATTTTGTGTAGGTTTCTTTAGATTGGAAAGTAGCTAATGTCACACCTTGATTTAAAACGTAAGGAAGCCGAAAGGAGTTTTAGGTCAGTTAGTTTTATATCCATCATAAGGAAAATGTTAAAACTAGCATTAAAGAAGTTGCAACAGGGCACTTGGATAAGTTCAAGGTAATCCAGCAGATCCATTATGCATTTACCAATGGAAAGTCATGGTTCAATTATTTATTAGAGGTTTTTTTGAAGAAATGATTTGTGCTGCAGATAAAGGGAACCAGTTGATGCATGGTATTTAGATTTCCAGAAAGCATTTGATAAAGTGCCACATCAAAGGTTATTACAAAAATTAAAAGCTTATGGTGTTGGTGGTAACTTCTTGGCATAGCAGGAAGACAGGCTGGCTAACAGGAATAACTGGGTACTTGTCAGACTGGCAAGATGTCATGAATGGTGTGCTATAGGGGACAGCGCTGGGACCTCAACGCTTTACAGTTTGTATAAAACTTGCATGAAGGAATTTAAGGTATAGTTGCTAAATGTGCTGTTGTCACAAAGATAGGTAGGAAGGTGGGTTGTGAAGAGCAGGATATAAGGATACAGATAGGTTAAGTGAGTGGACAAAGATCTAGAAAATTTGAAGAAGCGCAGAATTGTCTATTTTGGCAGAAAGGATAAAATGAAAACATATTATGTAAATGGTGAGTGGTTGCAGAGTTCTGAGATGCAGAGGATCTGAATTTCCTGGTGTGTAAATTGCAGGAAGTTAGTAAGCAGCTACAGCAAGTAATCAGGAAAGTTAAAAGAATATTATGTTTTATAGCAAGGGAAATTGAATGCAAGAATGAGGAGATTATATAGGGCATTGGTGGAACTATACTGTGTACAGTACTGGTCATGCTATGTATGGAAGGATGTTGGTGCTTTGGAAGCAGTTCAAAGGAGGTTTACAAGACTAATACCAGAATGAGTAGACTGTCTAATGAAGAAAGGCTCGACAAGCTAGGCCCATATCCTCTGCAGTTTGGAAGAGTCTGAGGTAACTTAATTTAGAAATATACATTCCTGAGGAGACTTGACCAAGTGGATGTTAAAAGGCTGTTTTTTAATGTTGCAGACTCTAGAATTAGGAGGATGTAGTTTTAAAAAATCAGGGGTTCTCATTTATAACAGAAATGAGGAAAGTTTTATTTTTCTGAGGGTTGTGTGGCTTTGGAATTCCCTTCCTCAAAAGGCAGTGAATGCAGAATCTTTCAATATTTTTAAGCCAGGGACAGACAGTCTTGACTACCAAAGGGATAATAGATCTTGGAGGTTTGCAGGAATATAGAGTTCACATTAAAATACATGATCATATTGAATGTTGCAGCAGTTTTGATGGGCTGAGTGGCCTTTTCTTGCTACTTATTCATAGGTTTATTCAGCATCCACAGTCAGTAAATGTGATGTATGTATATAAAAGGAAATGTGAGGTGAAGTGGGAGATGGCACGGGGCAGGGTGACATTAGGCACACGGGCACACAAGATGGCCACTGAGCCATATGTTGACCACTTGGCACACAAAATGGCCACTAGACCACAATAAGGAGAGAGACAGCAGAGCAAACACAGATACTGCCTGGGGCCACCAGGACGCCAGCACAATGCACTCACAACCTAGTAGATTAGTTTAAGGCAGGTGGGGGAGAGAATATACATGAGTAGTGTATACTGCCCGCTGAAGTGTCTGGGTCCAGCCAACACCTTTGTTAGAAATGCTAGCTGTTTGATGCAGACTCAATATAAAGTGCTAATACCGATTCCCACAGCTACCTGGATTACACCTCTTCCCACCCTACCTCTTGCAAAAATGCCATCCCGTATTCCCAATTCCTCCGCCTCCGCCGTATCTGCTCCCAGGAGGAGCGGTTCCACCATAGAACACACCAGATGGCCTCCTTCTTTAGAGACCGCAATTTCCCTTCCCACGTGGTTAAAGATGCCCTCCAACGCATCTCATCCACATCCCGCACCTCCGCCCTCAGACCCAACCCCTCCAACCGCAACAAGGACAGAACGCCCCTGGTGCTCACCTTCCACCCTACCAACCTTCGCATAAACCAAATCATCCGCCGACATTTCCGCCACCTCCAAACAGACCCCACCACCAGGGATATATTTCCCTCCCCACCCCTCTCCGCCTTCCGCAAAGACCGTTCCCTCCGTGACTACCTGGTCAGGTCCACGCCCCCCTACGACCCACCCTCCCATCCTGGCACTTTCCCCTGCCACCGCAGGAACTGTAAAACCTGTGCCCACACCTCCTCCCTCACCTCCATCCAAGGCTCTAAAGGAGCCTTCCACATCCATCAAAGTTTTACCTGCACATCCACTAATATCATCTATTGTATCCGTTGCTCCCGATGCGGTCTCCTCTACATTGGGGAGACTGGACGCCTCCTAGCAGAGCGCTTTAGGGAACATCTCCGAGACACCCGCATCAATCAACCAAATCGCCCAGTGGCTCAACATTTCAACTCCCCCTCCCACTCTGCCGAGGATATGGAGGTGCTGGGCCTCCTCCACCGCCGCTCCCTCACCACCAGACGCCTGGAGGAAGAACACCTCATCTTCCGCCTCGGAACACTTCAACCCCAGGGCATCAATGTGGATTTCAACAGTTTCCTCATTTCCCCTTCCCCCACCTCATCCTAGTTTCTAACCTCCAGTAACTCGACTTGTCCGGATTTGTCTGACCTGCCCAGTTCCTTTTCCACCTATCCACTCCACCCTCTCTTCCCTGACCTATCACCTTCATCTCCTTCCCCACTGACCTATTGTACTCTATGCTACTCTCTCCTCACCCCCACCCTCCTCTAGCTTATCTCTCCATGCTTCAGGCTCTCTGCCTTTATTCCTGATGAAGGGCTTTTGCCCGAAACGTCGATTTTGCCTGTCCTCGGATGCTGCCTGAATTGCTGTGCTCTTCCAGCACCACTAATCCAGAATAAAGTGCTAATAGTCAGGGCTGCAGTAATCGTCCTTCTCAGGAAAAGCGATTAGTGCTCATTACTACAGTAATGGATTTCCGCATAGTATTGAAATTGGCAATGTCTGCACTGAAACAGACAATGACTGCACTGAAATTAACAAAGGCTGTGCTGGAACTGACAATGACTGCATCAAAACTAACAACAATTCTGCAATATTTACAATAAACAATCTATGTTACAAAGACAATAACCTCATCATTGACCTATTATATTATGAAATGTATAAAAATATCTTGACATGTGCTCTGGGTTGAGAGAAGACTCATAGCTGACCACTGTGCTGTTGGTGTCTTTCTCTCCCTGGAGCTCCGGTATTTCCTTGTACAATAAACTCTGTTGTTGAACCCGGACTCAGACTCCAAGGCTGGTGATTTTACCCACAACACAGGGAAAACGGAATAGGAACAGACTGGAAGAACCATTAAAAACAACAAATGAACAGAAAAATGTCAATCAGTATATTTTCCATCCGGCCAATATTCCAAATATCTATCATTTACAAATTGTGCATTTTATTCTAATATGGGTATATGAGTAGGAAGGGTTTAGAGGGATATGTGCCAAGTGCTGGCAAACTGAACTAGATTGGTTTAGGATATCTGGTCGGCATGGATGATTTGGATCAAAGGGTCTGTTTCCATGCTGTACATCTCTATGACTCCATGACTCTATGACAAATGCCATGCCATTGTTTGTAAAGGATGGAGGAAGAAGTCAAACAATTACAAAGATGTAACTTAACCAGTAGAAAACCAAGTAAAATCAAAAGTAACTGTCCAAGGGTATGGTCACATTGATTCATGTCATAGGGCTGCATCCTTGGAAATCAGGTAGTTAGATTGGATTGGGGGATGGGAGAGATGTCATTTCCAATAGTGTGCTGTCAGATGTATGCGGTTGGGGGGGATAATGTTAGATTGGAGGCATTTAGAATGTGTAGTCAGGGTCCATAGGCAGCAGAGTGGGGAAGTCAAGTGGGGATGTTCTCTGATCTAAGGATTAGGATTCTGGGTAATCCAAAATGGAGGACGGGAAAAATTTCTGGCTGGAAGAGCTGCTCCTTTTTTTGAGGTATTTTAGGTGTTGGAGGAGATTTTCTCGAATTCCAGGAGCAGCAATTACTATTTTATATGCTGTTGCATTGTTTTGGAACTTTGGAAAAAAAAAGTCAAAACAACAGCAGTTTAAAAGGGAGAAGAGCAGACAAAGGACGAGAGAGGAATTTGCAACAGCAACAGTATGTGATGGATGGCAGTTATATGAAGGGGCAGAAGTCTCAGATACAGTCACATAGATGGGTTAACTCCAGGCAGGGTCAGAGAGGTAGGCAGCTTGTGCAGGAGTCTTTTGTGGATATACCCATTTCAAACAGGTATGCTGTTTTGGAAAATGTAGGGGGTGATGGATTCTCAGGGGAACGTAGCACGAACAGCCAAGTTTCTGGTATTGAGACTGGCTCTAATGCAAAGAGAGGTATGTCGGCTTCCAAGAGATCAATTGTGTTAGGGGGTTCTGTAGTCAAAGGTACAGACAGACACTTCTGTGGCCAACAGAGAAAAAGCAAAATGGTGTGTTGTTTCCCTGGTGCCAGAATCAAGGATGTCTCAGAGAGGGTGCTGAATGTTCTCACGGGGGAGAGGGGAGAGGGGAGAGGGGCCAGCAGGAGGTCATTGTCCACATTGGAACGAATGACATGGGAAGGGAAAAGGTTGAGATTCTGAAGGGAGATTACAGAGAGTTAGGCAGAAATTTAAAAAGGAGGTCCTCAAGTGTAGTAATATCTGGATTACTCCCAGTGCTATGAGCTAGTGAGGGCAGGAATAGGAGGATAGAGCAGATGAATGCATGGTTGAGGAGCTGGTGTATGGGAGAAGGATTCACATTTTTGGATCATTGGAATCTCTTTTGGGGTAGAAGTGACCTGTACAAGAAGGACGGATTGCACCTAAATTGGAAGGGGACTAATATACTGGCAGGGAAATTTGCTCGAACTGCTTGGGAGGATTTAAACTAATAAGGTGGGGGGGTGGGACCCAGGGAGATAGTGAGGAAAGAGATCGATCTGAGACAGGTACAGCTGAGAACAGAAGTGAGTCAAACAGTCAGGGCAGGCAGGGACAAGGTAGGACTAATAAATTAAACTGCATTTATTTCAATGCAAGGGGCCTAATAGGGAAGGCAGATGAACTCAGGGCATGGTTAGGAACATGGGACTGGGATATCATAGCAATTACGGAAACATGGCTCAGGGATGGGCAGGACTAGCAGCTTAATGTTCCAGGATACAAATACTACAGGAAGGATAGAAAGGGAGGCAAGAGAGGAAGGGAAGTGGCATTTTTGATAAGGGATAGCATTACAGCTGTACTGAGGGAGGATATTCCGAAATACATCCAGGGAAGTTATTTGGGTGGAACTGAGAAATAAGAAAGGGATGATCACCTTATTGGGATTGTATTATAGACCCCCTAATAGTCAGAGGGAAATTGAGAAACAAACTTGTTAGGAGATCTCAGCTATCTGTAAGAATAATAGGGTAGTTACGGTAGGAGATTTTAACTTTCCAAACATTGACTGGGACTGCCATAGATGGAGAGGGATTCTTAAGTGTGTACAAGACAATTTTCTGATTCAGTTTGTGGATGTACCTACTAGAGAAGGTGCAAAACTTGACTTACTCTTGAGAAATAAGGCAAGGCCGGTGACTGAGGTGTCAGTGGTGGAGCACTTTGGGGCCAGCGACCATAATTCTATTCGTTTTAAAATTGTGATGGAAAAGGGTAGACCAGATCTAAAAGTTGAAGTTCTAAATTGGAGAAAGGCCAATTTTGACAGTATTAGGCAAGAACTTTCGAAAGCTGATTGGAGGCAGATGTTCGCAGGTAAAGGGACAGCTGGAAAATGGAAAGCCTTCAGAAATGAGATAACAAGAATCCAAAGAAAGTATATTCCTGTCAGGGTGAAAGGGAAGGCTGGTAGGTATAGGGAATGCTGGATGACTAAAGAAATTGAGGGTTTGGTCAAGAAAAAGAAGGAAGCATATGTCAGGAATGGACAGAATAGATTGAGTGAATCCTTAAAAGAGTATAAAGGCAGTAGGAGTATACTTAAGAGGGAAATCAGGAGGGCAAAATGGGGACATGAGATAGCTTTGGAAAATAGAATTAAGGAGAATCCAAAGGGTTTTTACAAATATATTAAGGACAAAAGGGTAACAAGGGAGAGAATAGGGCCCCCCAAAGATCAGCAAGGTGGCCTTTGTGTGGAGCCACAGAAAATGGGGGAGATACTAAATGAATATTTTGCATCAGTATTTACTGTGGAAAAGGATATGGAAGATATAGACTGTAGGGAAATAGATGGTGACATCTTGCAAAGTGTCCAGATTACAGAGGAGGAAGTGTTGGATGACTTGAAACGGTTAAAGGTGGATAAATCCCCAGGACCTGATCAGGTGTACCTGAGAACTCTGTGGGAAGCTAGAGAAGTGATTGCTGGACCTCTTGCTGAGATATTTGTATCATCGATAGTCACAGGTGAAGTGCCAGAAGACTGGAGGTTGGCAAACGTGGTGCCACTGTTTAAGAAGGGTGGTAAAGACAAGCCAGGGAACTATGGACTGGTGAGCTTGACCTCGGTGGTGGGCAAGTTGTTGGAGGGAATCCTGAGGGACAGGATGTACATGTATTTGGAAAGGCAAAGACTGATTCGGGATAATCAACATGCCTTTGTGCGTGGGAAATCATGTCTCACTAACTTGATTGAGTTTTTTGAAGAAGTAACAAAGAAGATTGATGAGGGCAGAGAAGTAGATGTGATCTATATGGACTTCAGTTAGCCGTTCGACAAGGTTCCCCATGGAAGACTGATTAGCAAGGTTAGATCTCACGGAATACAGACAGAACTAGCCATTTGGATACAGAAATGGCTCAAAGGTAGAAGATAGAGCGTGATGGTGGAGGGTTGTTTCTCAGACTGGAGGCCTGTGACCAGTGGAGTGCCACAAGGATTGGTGCTGGGCCCACTACTTTTTGTCATTTACATAAATGATTTGGATGCGAGCATAAGAGGTACAGTTAGTAAGTTTGCAGATGACACCAAAATTGGAGGTGTAGTGGACAGCAAAGAGGGTTACCTCAGACTACAATAGGATGTGGACCAGATGAGCCAATGGGCTGAGAAGTGGTAGATGGAGTTTAATTCAGATAAATGCGAGGTGCTGCATTTTGGGAAAGCAAATTTTAGCAGGACTTATACACTTAATGATAAGGTCCTAGGGAGTGTTGCTGAACAAAGAGACCTTGGAGTGCAGGTTCGTAGCTCCTTGAAAGTGGAGTCGCAGGTAGATAGGATAGTGAAGAATGCATTTGGTATGCTTTCCTTTACTGGTCAGAGTATTGAATACAGGAGTTGGGAGGTCATACTGCGGCTGTACAGGACATTGGTTAGGCCACTGTTAGAATATTGAGTGCAATTCTGGTCTCCTTCCTATTGGAAAGATGTTGTGAAACTTGAAAGGGTTCAGAAAAGATTTACAAGGATGTTGCCAGGGTTGGAGGATCTGAGCTACAGGGAGAGGCTGAATAGGCTGGGTCTGTTTTCCCTGGAGTGTCGGAGGCTGAGGGGTGACCTGAGGTTTACAAAATTATGAGGGGCATGGATAGGATAAATAGACAAAGTCTTTTCCCTGGAGTCGGGGAGTCCAGAACTTGAGGGCATAGGTTCAGGATGAGAGGGGAAAGATATAAAAGACACCTAAGAGGCAACTTTTTCACGCAGAGGGTGATACGTGTATGAAATGAGCTGCCAGAGGATGTGGTGGAGGCTGGTACAATTGCAACATTTAAGAGGCATTTGGATGTGTATATGAATAGGAAGGGTTTGGAGGGATATGGGCCAGATGCTGGCAGATGGGACTAGTTTGGGTTGGGATATCTGGTCGGCATGGACGGGTTGGACTGAACGGTCTGTTTCCATGCTGTACATCTCTAACTCTATTAGTGTCAGAGGTCTGTGGGGTCTGATGTGGTGAGTCAGGGTTAGTGTTTGGATGGGGTGGAGGGCTGGACATAGAAGCATACCAAGGGTTTGGGTCTGATGGTTAGAGGGAAGGGAAGGGAGAGGTTGGGGGAGAATTAGAGGAAGCAAGTGTGTTGGGTCCAGAAATGTCAGATTCTAGTTCCGTTACTTTTTCAGCAATTGAGCATCACATTTCTCTTATGTCACCACTGTTTAACAGTTGTTAAAATTCCTGTCGGGACTTTTAAGTTTCAGAATTTGGTAGCTCACTGCTGAAGGGGCATGAGTCACCTTCCTCTAACAGTTGTGTGCTGTGAAAGAACTGTCGGAATGGAAGTATATCTTTCATCCCTCCTCCCTCACCTCCATCCAAGGCCCTAAAGGAGCCTTCCACATCCATCAAAGTTCTACCTGCATATCCACCAATATCATTTATTGTATCCGTTGCTCCCGATGCTGTCTCCTCTACATTGGGGAGACTGGATGCCTCCTAGCAGAGCGCTTTAGGGAACATCTCCTGGACACCCGCACCAATCAACCACACCGCCCCGTGGCCCAACATTTCAACTCCCCCTTCTAATCTGCCGAGGACATGGAGGTCCTGGGCCTCCTTCACCGCCGCTCCCTCACCACCAGACGCCTCAAGGAAGAACGCCTCATCTTCCGCCTCGGAACACTTCAACCCCAGGGCATCAATGTGGACTTCAACAGTTTCCTCATTTCCCCTTCCCCCACCTCACCCTGGTTCCAAACTTCCAGCTCAGCACTGTCCCCATGACTTGACCTACCTGCCTATCTTCTTTTCCACCTATCCACTCCACCCTCCTCTCTGACCTATCACCTTCATCCTCTCCCCCACTCACCTATTGTACTCTATGCTACTTTCTCCCCACCCCCACCCTCCTCTCATTTATCTCTCCACCCTTCAGACTCTTTGTCTGTATTCCTGATGAAGGGCTTTTGCCCGAAACATCAATTTTACTGCTTCTCGGATGCTGCCTGAACTGCTGTGATTTTCCCGCACCACTGATCCAGAATCTGGTTTCCAGCATCTGCAGTCATTGTTTTTACCTATTTTTCATCCAGCCAATATTCCAAATATCTATCATTTACAAATTGTGCATTTTATTCTAATATGGGTATATGAGTAGGAAGGGTTTAGAGGGATATGGGCCAACTACTGGCAAACAGAACTAGATTGGGTTAGGATATCTGGTCAGCATGGACAAGTTGGACTAAAGGGTCTGTTTCCATGCTGTACATCTTTATGACTCCATGTCTCTATGACAAATACCATGCCATTGTTTGTGAAGGGATGGAGGAAAATATCAAACAATTACAAAGATATCACTATATTGTCAGTAATGGAGCAGCTACTGGAATCTGCTATCAGAATTAGAGACTGAGAACTTGGGGTTCTGGACTAAGGTCTACTTTTCTCTAACCATCAGTTTTTATTGTACTAGGTCTTTGGGTTATACTTTAATAAAAAAAAGAGCAATTCTGTGGAGATTTTCATAGCAAAATACTTTTTTAAAAATGTAGTTTTTTAAAATCCTACTCATTTCCACATAAACACTGTCTGCATAATTTTGTATGATTTTATCCAGAATTAGCTACAATTCCATTGCTGTTTAATGAAGATTTATTCAATTATTTCAGTCTTATGGAGTCAATTTATAAACACACTGTATATTTACAACAATTGAATGAGCAGAAAGCAGTAAATCTTGATCCAATGCATAATAGATTAAATTAAGTGAAGGCTGGCAGAGGTTTGTTCTGGTCCCTCTAAGTATCCATTATAAATAAATACGGCTGTCTATAGTAACCAAATTATTCCATCCAGAATGATTAATGTCTCTGAGGTACACTAGGAATGTAAACACAGTATTTTTCATAAGCTCTGTCAGTTTTAATAAGTTGTTTGACTTTTACTTTCTCACTTAATGACCTTGGTTTTCTAAACAGAAACATTTCAGAAACTGCATTTTAGGGGAAACCTTCTTCGGCCATTTTTTTAAAGAAGATGATATTAAGGACATCAAGTAGCATTTATATGGTGCCTTTAATTTACTAAAGCATTCCAATATGATTCATCAAGTTCACCTGATAATATTCGGACTGAGAGCAAAAATATTCATCAAAGGGTAAGGTTATCTTTCCATCTTGAGAGTTGAGCTGTGTCAGTATTAACATCCATTCCCAAATTAATTTGAGAAACTGGTGGCATATTGCGGTCTTGAACCACAGTGTTCTATGGCAGAAAAGTACACCGACAGAGCTGTTAGGAAGAGAAAACTAGGATTTTTAAGAAGCATCTTAAAAGGAGCCAAAGGTGCAGAGGATGTTGTGGAGGTTTTGAGATGAAATTCCAAAGCATCAGGCATCAGCAGCTGAAGGCATGGCCAACAATGGTAAAGCTATAAAAATCGGTATTGCTGAAGAGACTGGATGTAAATTACTACATATATCTCAGAGGGTTGTGCAGGCAGACGAGATTACAGAGAGAGATACAGAGGCCACAACAACACTAAAAACAATGATGAGTAAGGAAACTGAGACACTGTGTGTCTGAGGCCACGTGTTGCTCAGTAAGCTGTGAGGTGGGCAAATAAGACTGCTACAAGTGAGGACACAGCAGCAAACCTTGGGTAGCCTCAGTTTTATGGAGGATAAAATGTGGGAGGGAGAATGACCAAGAGTACATTGGAAGAGTGAAGCCTATAGTTACCATTAGCCGACAAGCAGATGGAGTCAGGCAATGTCCGAGGTAGAAATGAGCATCCTTAGCGATGGTGCAGAAATTAGAGTACAATACAGTGTGGAAACAGGCTCTTCAGCCCAACAAGTCCACAGCGACCCGCCGAAGCGCAACCCACCCATACCCCTACATTTACCCCTTACCTAACACTACGGGCAATTTAGCATGGCCAATTCACCTAACCTGCACATCTTTGGACTATGGGAGGAAACCAGAGCATCCGGAGGAAACCCACGCAGACACGGAGAGAACGTGCAAACTCCACACAGTCAGTCACCTGAGGCGGGAATTGAACCCGGGTCTCTGCTGCTGTGAGGCAGCAGTGCTAACCACTGTGCCACCGTGCCGCCCACCAAATGTGATCACAAGTTTGCCTTAGGGTCAATTTTGACATCATGTTTGCAAAACATCTAGTTCAGCCTTAGTCCATGTCCCATGAGAACAAGGAAATGAATAGCGATGAAATAGAATTGTAGCATGGACTGATGAGTTCCATTTTCTCAATGATTAAACTGAACAAAATTTCTGCTTATCCTATGATGGATCTAAAAAAAAGCTACATATTTAATGAAAAGGAAGGAGAATCAAGCAGCTGTCCTATGCTAAAGATAGGTGTCAGATTAAATGCAAAATTAACATTATGTTTTCTGACGACATTGTCAAAAGTTAGCACAAGGATGAGAACAAAGAATAGTTCTTTGTGCAATGATGCTGGGGTGGAAAGAGAAGCCATTGCACATGATTCACTGGCTGTGATTAAAGAACTAAAAGTGGAACCTGATTTGAGCAGTTCCATCCAGTTGAATGATAGTCAAGAGCCATTGAAGATCATGGTGTACTTAAATTTGTCAAAGGCTACACACAGGTCAAGAAGGTTAGGGAGATATACACCTTTCCCAAAGTCACATTGACTTTGACCTGAACTGTTTTGGTACTGTGGCAAGGGTGGGAATATGATTGGAGACATGCAAATAAGGAGTTTTGGGGAAGACATTAAAAAGCAAAAGGTGGCTGAAGATGAGGGTGGGTGTTTGCAAATATGGGAGGATCAAAGGTTACTTTTTCAGGAGAGGGGTGTTCATGACCACGGGTCAATCTGTGAAGAGAAAGAGCCATTAGCAAAGCCAGATAGCTTCAGGACCATTTAAAGAGAGGTGGACAGTCAGAGATTTAGTGAGAATAGGGTTAGGATTAGTTCAGAGAGTGTGGAAGGAGAGATAGAAGAGAAACCTGAAAAAAGATGCAAACACAGGGCTATGGCAGTGTGAAAGAAAGTTTGGCCAAGTGTAATAGGAGGATGCAGCAGAGGCAGCCAATCAACTAGTCTCAATTTTATTGTCAAAAAAGTCATGCTCTCCTCAAAAGCATTGCTGGAGATATCAGTGGAGAGGCAGGCAAGAGGTGTTTACAAGATTAGTGTGCAGTGAAACAAAGAAGACAAAAGATGAATTCAAGAGAATCATAGTGGCACTTATTGTGATTTAAAACAAAATCAGCAGCACAACTTTTAGTTTGAACATGATAAAATGTTAGTGTGTTAGCCTAATATTGTAATAATACACATAAGCAAAAACTGACAATGTTATTAGCCAAAATAAGCATGCAAAGAATGGAAGTATTTGAGGGTAAAGGTTACACCTGAAAATGAAACTGAAATCAGTATCCAGCAGTATAGCAGGCCTAGCCTGCTTAAAGATTCTCTTCCTGGATTGAAAAGATTGAAACTTGAAGCCATGTTCAGCAGCTGTGTAGTCAAACATTTGGAGTTTCCCTCTGCAGATGGATTCAATAGTCAGAGCAGTGTCAGGGATTGAGTGAAGGTCTCTTTCCTTTGCTGGTTTTTCTGAACACTGCCTGGATTCCAGGCACCTTCTTCTTTCACGAGTGGTATCAGAGAGAAAGCACACCTCTCACATGCTTCATAGTTTGTTCAGCTGAGTGTGGTGGCTGGAGTGCACTCACAGGGTCTCCTGAAATCTCTGAACACAAAGGTTGCTCACAGTCAGTTAGTTAAATAGATTAAAAGCTTAAAAATGGTGACCACTTCACATTTTTAAATTAAGTTTCTATTTTGGTTAATGAGTGATGCTAAGTCTGGTTGAATGGCTCTCATTCTTTCAGATGTTTGGTGAGATGGGAAGGGATACTCACATCTCTAGGAAAGACACTGTCAATGTGTTTTTCTTTACCCTTGGAACTGTTAATTGAATTTCAAAAGGTCTCTTCAGATTCTTCTTGAGATAAATGCATTTTGTTCCAATCTCATTTGAATCCACAAGGGATGTTTTGGGCTTCTGAGAGTCATTTTGTAAAACTCTTTATGTCTATTTTAAATATATTTTAGCTTTATTTACACTATTAATAATGCAGACTATGTCCTTTTTTCTAGCTGACCATGGAAATCAATTCATATATAGGCTAGATATTTTACATCAACATTTGTTTTAGCTCTGTGAACTTGGTACTGTAAATGTGTCAGCAGCATCACAAATATTAACAATCATTTTGATAATGAAGTTTAATTCTTTCTAAAATTGTATTCATTTCAGCTTATTATTGCAGCTTCCACTTATATTTAGATTTAGCTTATTCCAAATAATTGACCTGCTGTAACACAGCTTCACTGACCTCTGGCTCCATCATGTTTAATTAGCTGAGAGCTCACATTAACATTCTGGTGATGTTTAAAACATTCCCTAGCCCGATAATTAGGTTACTGATAGTTAAAGACTCACTTGTAACATTGTTTTGAATTTTTAACTGAATTTATAATTACCAAAATATTACTAAATATCACCAAAATCATCTGATTTCTGGTTAACATGAATTGGACTTGAATACACATATACACGTATCTGCTCGTCAATAAGGGACAGTCAGGACACAGTCAATCCCCAAGCAGCCCTATATACCAGATATTTACCACAGATTGGGATTGGGATTAGGATTGGGATTTATTTTATTTGGACCTATTTCCAACTGAGATGTCCAAGGATGGATAATCGAATTAATCCTTAGGCCTCATCGATGTATTCACATGAACTGGTGGTAATGGTTGTCCTCCAGAGTCAGCTTGGGCTAGTGAATGTGTCAATATGCATGTTTCCTTTGGATATTGCCTGTTTCAGGCCTACAACTAACATATACAATAAACAGCAGAATCATTGCAGGCACTGAAAGACTTGGGCATTAGCTAGAAAATTGGGACAATCACATGATTGGAAGCATGGAGATTCTAAACATTCTCATTTTATAGCGCAACAAGATGAGATTCTCGCCAGTGAGAAGGGAGAGATCTATTTTTATACATTATCGTCTCATTATTAGTTAAATCCATTTCATTTAAATACCATTTCCCATTCTCCCAGTTACCAGGATAGAAAGTAGATAATTCCCGACATGGAAGTCAGAGCGGTTTCCTGGCAACTCTGGCTCTTCCAGACTTCCATCTTGGAGACCAGTCACCAACTTCTCACGGACCCATCCATAGAAGTGACATTGGCATGTACCAGCCTCATTGCACCCTCATGGCACATCTCCAATCCACTTACAAGATGGAGCTGCATTTTCCATGCTGCACTTGGACTGCAGTTGCACCTTTCATTAGAACACTGCTGCAAGGAGACTTTGCACATAGGAGCCAGGTGCCCATCTTATGGATTCAACCAGGCTGTATCTCAGGAATCCTCACTTCCTCTTAATGTTCACTCACATTGCACTTGCTTGGAAACTTACAGCATTCCTGCCTTGACCTATCTTCCCTTTTTGAAATTTGTTCCCTCAGGGAAAGGGTGGCTCAGGGGTTAGCACTGCTGCCTCACAATGCCGAGGACCTGGATTTGATTCCTCCTTCAGGCGACTATCTGTCTGGAGTTTACATATTCTCCCCGTGGCTGTGTGGGTTTCTTTCTGGGTGCTCTGGTTTCCTCCCGCAGTTCAAACATGTGCAGGTTAGGTGGATTGGTCATGCTAAATTGTCCTGCAATGTCCAGGGGTGTGTAATCTAGGTAAATTAGCCATGGCAAATAACAGGCTACAGGGCTAGGGTAGAGGAGTGGGTCTGGTTGGGGTGCTGTTCAGAGAGTCAGTGTGGACACAATGGGGCAAATGGCCTGGTTCCCCGCTTTAGGGATTCGATGATTCAGGCAGAGCATAAAGGCTCACTATACTTTTGTCTTACCCTCACCTTACAACGTAGACGTAA
Source organism: Chiloscyllium plagiosum (assembly GCF_037043375.1). Classification (NCBI taxonomy): domain Eukaryota; kingdom Metazoa; phylum Chordata; class Chondrichthyes; order Orectolobiformes; family Hemiscylliidae; genus Chiloscyllium; species Chiloscyllium plagiosum. Next base: position 59,198,693 of record NW_028270148.1, read on the forward strand.
AGCCAGGCAGCTTGTCAAAGTTATCAGCAGTGATCCGTCATGGTGTGGAATGTTACTTGCATAGCACTATACTTTTTTGTTGGGATTGGAACAGAGGGAGTGGAGGGCTGCACATTATGAGGGCGAGAGGTTGGAGTGGGGGAGGGGTGTAGACAGGTTGAGGCAGTTAATGTCTCGGTGGCAGTTGGAAATGAAGAGATCGAGGGCCGGTAATAGGCCAGCACAGGGTGTCCAGGTGGATGGAATTTGTTGGAGGCCGGCGAAGGGATCCTCGGAGGGTGGGTGGGAGTCAGCTCGGAGGCGGAGGCCCAGAAGAAGTGTTCAACGTCACAACGCATATTGAATTCATTGATGCGTGGATGGAGGGGGATGAAGGTAAGGCCTTTGCTGAGGACTGATCGTTTGTCCTCAAGTGAGGGGGAGGTCTGGGGGGGATTCCTGATGAAGGGCTTTAGGCCAAAATGTTGATTTTCCTGCTCCTCGGATGCTGCCTGACCTGCTGTGCTTTTCCAGTACCATTCTAATTTTTACTCTGATCCCCAGCATCTGCAATCCTCACTTTCACCCAGCACTGTACTTTGTCAGTCTTACACTCAACCATGTGTCTGCCACATACACAGCAAATGTACTGCATGGCTGTGTCTGAACATTGAAGTGGAGTAGTCCTCCATCAAGGTTTGGCAGATAACCTTTGATTCGGGAGCCTCAGCACAGGAAAGTGAGGATATTGTCCAGTACCAGTCCAGGGGCTTGGAGTCACTGTCAGCCCTGTGGTTCAGTATAGGTCCAGTGAAACCAGTCTGGGACGTTGCAGTGGTCAGTCAGAGAGCTGCTCAGAGATCAGTCAGAGGCCCGGTCACACATCTGCTGGCATCATCCACCCAAGGTGGTCAGTGGGGTGAACAATAGTCAGCGGAAGTTCATGTGAGGAAGCCAGTTGTGCAGATTGGAGGTAGCAGGCTGGGATGCAGAGAGGATAAAAATGGTGAGGTAGGGAACCTCATCATAAAGAGGAAAGAGAAGTGGGCTTTTGTGGTGCAATGGTAATGACTCTACCTCTGGACCAGAATGCCTGGTTTGAGGTCCCACCTGCTTTACAGGTACATTATAACATTGTTTGAACAGGTTGATTAAACACATCTCTAAGGGAGTGAGATGATAGTTCTTTGGAGAATATGGGATACTGTAGTAGTGATTAATAGTGCCAACCAGCCTGGCCTCGATGAGGGGATGGTGCTGCTCAATAGTTCATGTGACTAAGGTGTAGAGCCATGGCTCAGATGAAGTTGTAATTCGATGTGGTGTGTGGGAATATGTAAAGGCTCAATCCTAATAGCTTGACTTGGAAGGCCAAGAAGAAAGGAATATGGAGTGGACAGCCATGATTAACAGACTAGCTCTGCACCAAGAGTGACCTGTATTTCCTTGCATAATCATGCAAATTGTAAATGTACAGTAGAAATGGAAGATGGCTGCAGTCACACCCAAAGTGGGCAAGTGTTTCAGTCTCTGTCAGCACACGGTCTCTCTTTGTGAATGATATGAAGCCCTCCAAGGGACAATTGAATGAATCTACAACCTGTACTGCACTTTTGCAGTACAGGTTGTAGACATCTGTAAACATAGCATCCTGCAGGTGAAATACACACACTTTTCAACTGTGTGGAATGTAAATGCTGAACACAAGCCATCTACCATGTTGTGAGTCATTGCAGATTGAAGATCATCAACTCTGTGAAACAGAAGTAACTGTAGGTGACCTTAAAAGTGGCAGATGTGGGCCACAACTCACAAAGACAATGCAAGATCTCATTGGCTTCACAGGGGCACAGAATTAATTTTCTTTTACCTCAAACGATAAACATTTACCACTTGCTTTTATCTAACATGTCTTTGTTGGGCGATGAAAGGATGAGAGTACAAGGTACTCATACAGATGACCTGACTTGTGTTGCATTCTTCAGTGGATAATTCGTATGTCAAAGCTCCATTCAGAGGCATTCTATCGCCCTCCTTGTCAAAGTCTTCCTTTTGCCACAGTATGGAAGAGACACTAAAGCATCATTTGTGAGTGATCATCAACTTGTCAATGGCTGAATATCCATTTGCACACACCCTTTGGATACAGTTTGTGTGTAAACCATCCACAACTGTTTTAACCAGCTGCTCTATAAACAGCGCTTAAAGTGAATGTCAGCTTATATGCTTTTCGAAAAATGCAGCAATCCTCAACAATTCTTGTTTTTTTTAAACAGTGCTTTCTCCATTTCAGTTCACAATTAAAATGCAGAAAAATAAAAAAGACAGTCTTTACAATGTAATCTAATGGCTTAACTTTAACCCAGACATTGATGTGCCAGAATATAGTATTTCTGCATAATAGTAAGCTGTAATAAGCATCTGTTGGATAATTCGGTACCATATTATTCATGCCTTATTTCCTAGGTTACAAAACATATCATAATCATTGTCACACGAGGCAAAATAACATGCTGGAAGCAAGACTTACAACATAGATTTTGCTCCACAATGGTTAGGGGGTTTATTGGGGGCAGTCCATGGAGACCTGTGGAAAGCAAGCATCCCAAGTTTGAAAATGGAGTTCATTTGACTGAGTCACGAAGGGAATGGGATCTGATTGACCAGTGGAGGCGATTGGGAGGTCGAGAACAGAGTGAGGGATTTTCTCAGTCATCATCTCTCTGGCTTCTAGGACATATGGCTAAAATGGGCATGGGTTTTCTGAAGCCATAGGCTCTCAGAATAAAATAAGGATATTAGTAGTTATTTAAAGGGATTCAAAAAACAAATACGGGTGTGGTGTTGAAAGGTCATAGGAGCAAAGTAACAGCAACCCAAAAGGGAACATTAAAAAATGGGAGTTATCATCTTACATTTCACGTGGAGCCTGTAGGTCACTCACAAGAACATATCATCGGAACCTTTCATCTCTGACTGACACTCAACTGCCCAAAATGGATGACAGTGTGCAAACTGGTTGAAGTTAGTTACTTTTTTCTCTTCTTAAAGTAAAATGTTTGCAATTTGAGAACCTGCTAATGGCAACTACAGTGATCATGCTCTCCCAGTTTAGCTTCAATGTGCACTTCATCAGTGGGCCATTTATCCAAAATGCACTTTAAGAATAATAGCCTCAAGCAATTATGACCATTACATTGTGTGCCCTAATTGTTTCCTTGTCATATCAACTAAGCAAATGTAATCACAGAAACGTACTTAAAAGCATTGCCTGAGCTTCTTTTATTGTTCTTATATTCCATAAGTAGAAACACTGAACTGTGAGTATGTAAGGACATGGTCTGGTATATGCTAGACTGCCTTTTGTTTGTGGCGTGGGAGGAGGGGAGGGAATCTATATTTTGGCTCACTGCCAAATTTCTAGTTCCACAATGTAGCATGAAGCATTTGAGTACACACTCTACATTTGGATAAGTTTACATACTTTTGAGCTCCTTATGGAAAAGATGACAGTGGCCTCCACAGAAAGCTACTGTATGGGGGCAGAACATGAGGCTTCCTTGGAATGGATGAGGGACCTCAGGAGTTCCTTCATTATACTTTTATTAACTTTCTGACGTATCTGTTCACGCAGCTGAGATGGACATCACTGCGACTCGAGTTCTTGTCGCTTTGCTTCAATGCAAACACAGCCTAGAATGAGATGGCAATTGCAACTTCTTCAGCAGCTTCATCAAGAACAGTAATCTCCAGGAGCTACTGCATAGCCCCCACCGGTACAACAGACGAAGGATCCAGCAAGTAGGCCGAGGGGAATGAGGAAACCTCGAATCTACGCTGTCATTTTATTCAATCATCTGAAAGACAGTGTAGGCATCAAGTGTGGAAGCATATGCACAGGCCAGGCCTCAGCACATTCTCTGCATTTTGCATTTAATCTCTGTGTTGTCCACATTAAACTGCAACGGCTTGGCTGCAGTCATCATCTCAGTTCAAGGATCCCAAACAACTGCGGTTATCTACAGCCAATGAGTTGATTGCTTGTGAGAGATGAATAATGCCTGGACATTATAACTTCTTTCATCCTTGGGATGTCTGAAGACAATGCTCATGCCTCAAGTGGGTGCAATGTAATCACATCAGACAATTAAAATTACACAAGAGTAAACATTTTAAGTTGAAAGTGAGGATATATTTACAAAGGTGCGCAACGACTTATGATGGTGGAGCACCCATGCCACCTAAGTGCTCTCAGTAATTTTTTTATTTCCTCCTGTTTTCTTCATTCATGGAGCCATGCAGATGAAGTATGGGAATTGCCAAATTGATTTACCATTCCACTTCTTAATCATATCGTTGTTATCTGTGAAGCATAGAAACATGCTGTTCATAAAAACAACGGAGATCACTATAATGTTTAATTTATGCACCTTTGATGTGATTTGGGCAATGATTTGAAAAGAATGGCTCTTGAACAGGTTTCTGGGATTTGGAAAGCTCATGACTAAAAGATTGTGTGACTTCATAGGTTTGCCATGCATTCAGCTTTCTGAAATGAATAAAACCTCAATACCCCTAGCCACCTTCTTACTACCAGCTAAATCATGCACTTCTTTGCACCATTTGGATGTACTCACATAGAGAACATTATCCTGGATTAGGGGCATTCGCTGCTGTTTATGGGACATTGTCAAGGCAAAATCCACCAAAGGTAAGGATGTTGTGCTGTGGAGGGATTCACAGGTTGGCAACAGATAGAGGAGCAACAGAGAGACCAAGGTCACGGGAGGCACCAGCATTAGCCTTCTAGTGTTTACACACAGGGGCATAGTGTCCTTAACCTCTCCGAAGGACAGTGTTTCCAAAAGCTAACATTGCCATGGCAGGTTGTTACAGCCATTTGCAGCCTGGTAGAATTTTATTCACTGCTGGGCCTAGTGATCACTCATAAACTGCTGCCCTGAAAGCCAACTTCACTTCCATATTTTTCTGACTTTGATTCCTTCCAGGAAACCTCTGGAGACATATTGAGGGTCTCCCTCTCATCTTCTAAGCTAACAATGCCATCTATGACAATTTTCTTCATACTGCTTCCAGCTTTATTGTACCAAGGATCATATCAAGAGATACCTCATTGACTCCGGGTCCTTTTGTTACCCCGATTTCATTTCAATTTCAGATTATCAAATCAAACTTACCCAGCTCCTCCAAATGCCAATATATGCTTTGGTCCTTTAAACAGTCAAGTTGGAATCACATCATAGGAATGCACATCATGTTTTCTCAGTTCAGTTGGTAATGCGACACTTAGAAGTGAGGCACCAAGATTGACACCAGACACTCCCATCTGACACATGGCCTCTTTTCACACTGGTTACTACTCACTGCCACACTTATTGCCTTCAACACTGCAACTCATACCTTCGCTTATCAGTAAAATCAATCCCAATTTATTTAAAATGGGGAAAAGGATGGATTTGAAGTTAATTGGTGAAAGTGAGAAAATAAATTGAAGGGCCAAGATACAGAAGTAGGATAACAATATAGATGCAAAAGTAAAAGCTATTAGAAGTGAACAAACTTGTACTTCAAAAGCATTCAGGGTAAAATATTACAAAGACAGTTAAAATTCAGAGGAAAAAGTGACTATTAGGTCATTCTTAAAACAGTGCAATGCAAAAGAAAAATGTTTTGACAGAAAAAGAGAGTGTGGATTGAAGGCTGGAAGATATGATGGGATTGACTCTCAGAGAAGGAGCTTTCCAAGATTGTGAGACATGCTGGGAGAACATTAAACTTTATTGGGCTATAGAGTTACAAGTTTTCAAAGGAAAAGCAATGTTTGATGTGAGAGCAAACAGCTGAGAGTTCCATCTGAAGTCAAAAGAGATGGTGATAATATCAAGAGACAGAGAAGGTGCTTATCCTTTCAGAAGTGTCCATGTGCATACTTGACATTTAAAATTATTCTGAAGAAGGGCCTGTGCCCGAAACGTCGAATCTCCTGTTCCCTGGATGCTGCCTGACCTGCTGTGCTGTTCCAGCAATAAAGTTTCAAATTTAAAATTATTGTATAGGCCTGTAAAAGTAGCTTTAATAATTAATAGGATTACCTTATATTTAACTATATTTATTGTTCTTGTGACAAGTGGCTGAAAGGAAAAGCCAGTTCTGTAAACATTGATAAGAAAGCTTTCCATGACAAGTGAATTGAAATTGGTTTTGTGTTAACACAACAAAGGTGATAGCAAAGCCATAGCCTGGTTTATAGTCCATCCAATTTTCAGATTGTATAATGGGCCACTGATTTACTTTGGGTCATTTTACATTGCTACTAAAGACCAATTTTAACAGACAAATATTTAACTTTTCCTTTATCTACTCCCAAAGGTATTAAAGACTCCTGTTAGGAGCACTGAGTAGAGAGTTTCCTTGTCTGCCTAAAAGCATATAAATTGATGATACCTTCCATCATGTTGCTGATGGTCAAGAGTTCACTGCTGCGGTGCTAATTGCTGAGATTGGATTTGTCCTGTCTTTTGTGTACAGCAGATGCGTCAGCAGATAAATGCCAACGCAGTAGCTGTGGTATAATTTGTGGATAGCACATACATCAGACATTTTCCAGATTGCCAGGTAAATGTCAATGTTGTGGCTGTAGTATCACAGCTCGCTACGTTTAAGCTATAGACTGTCCCAATAACTTGGGAAAAATTAAAGATTTGTTAAGAATTGAAAATCCACTCACATATCTTCCTGGTTTCCTTGATTAAAGACACTGGCAGCCTTGGGAGTAACCGATGAATGAAGAAACTAATAATGTTTTCTTTTGTATGGTGAGTACTGTATTTCCTCTTATATAGTATTTCATTATAAAACGTGATGTAAAAATCTTCCAAGGGTTCAGCAGTAAAATCTAACCTCCAAATATACAATTCAATCTCACTATCTCTCATTGGATAAAATTTTAAACTATAAAGGTGACACTTGCCGGAGTCCAGCTTCAGATAGAGATTGAGGAACAGTTATGCTATCAAAGCTGGGCTTTGCATAAAATATCAGATTTTCATAGGGAAGCTCCACAAGCAAAGGACACACAACTCTAAAGAATCTACAGAAGGGGCTCTATTCTTAGAAAATGAGTAGGTTTATTGCACTATAGCAATAAGTACCAACTACATTTAGTGAAGCATAATTACTAAGACCTCAAAGAGTTGGTGCAGATACATCTGTTCCCTCCTAAATCTAAACCAGAACTCCTTGTCTCCACCCACAGACTGTGTTTCGATAAGACATTAAGGTATCATGAGCAAACCAGTGACGCACTGTACTTTTAAGATTATAGATCATATTAAGACACACAATGTTCCAGGATGAACATTTCCATACACCTCAATAGCCTGTTTCAGCCTGAGTTGGCCAGTGATAGAAGTAGCAGTTCCTGTAACTTTGCTGTGTATAAATAAGCACAGTACCCAGACGATATATAAGTCTGAGGTCTTCTCACAGAGTAAATAGTTAGTGTTGTTAATGAACTTCAAGACATCTGTCTCATCAATAATCCAGTCTTTGTGCCATATGTTACATGGGATAGCATAGAAACACAATTCAAACTATATCATGCTGGCAGTGGCATTTTACCAAGAAACCATGTCAATTAGTCCCCTTGCATCTGAGCTGGAAGCTTGAGTTCAAGTCCCAATGAATAACTGAACATAGAAGGAACCTTTGTGATGCAAGTTCAACAGATATGTAGTCAGCCTGCCAATCCTTCCAAATATTCATCACTGAAGAGAATGTCCTTGGATACAGAACTGGCTTGAACATAGATGACAGAGGGTGGTGGTGGAGGGTTGCCTTTCAGATTGGAGGCCTGTGACCAGTGGTGTGCCACAAGGATCTGTGTTGGATCCACTGCTTTTTATCATTTCTTTAATTGATTTGGATGTGAACATGGGAGATGTGGACTAAGAGAGTCATAGAGATGTACAGCATGGGAACAGACACTTCAGTCCAACTCGCCCATGCCGACCAAAAATCCTAAACTAATTGAGCACCCTTCCTATATCCCTCTAAACCCTTCCTTTTCATATACCCATCCAATTACCTTTTTAATGTTGTAATTGTACCAGCGTCCACCACTTCCTCTGGTAGCTCATTCCATACATACACTACTCTCTGCATGAGAAAATTACCCCCAGTTCCCTATTAAATGTTTTCCCTCTCAGCCTAAAGCTGTGCCCTCCAGTTCTGGACTGCCCCACCCCAGGGAAAAAACCTTGTCTATTTATCCTATCCATGCCCATCATAATTTATAAACCTCTATAAGGTCACCCCTCAACCTCCAACGCTCCAGGGGAAAACAGTCCCAGCCTATTCAGTCTCTCCCTATAGCTCAAACCCTCTAACCTGGCAGCATGCTTGTAAATCTTATATCCCTCTAAACCCTTTCAAGTTTCACAACATCCTTCTTTTTTTAGATTAGATTACATTACAATGTGGAAACAGGCCCTTTGGCCCAACAAGTCCACACCGACCCGCCGAAGCCCATACCCCTACATTTACCCCTTACCTAACACTACGGGCAATTTAGCATGGCCAATTCACTGTGGGAGTAAACCAGAGCATCCAGAGGAAACCCACGCAGACACAGGGAGAACATGCAAACTCCATACAGTCAGTCGCCTGAGGCGGGAATTGAACCCGGGTCTCTGGCGCTGCGAGGCAGCAGTGCTAACCACTGTGCCACCGTGCCGCCTTCTTATAGGAGGGAGACCAGAATTGCACACAATATTCCAAAAGTGGCCTGACCAACCTCCAGTACAGCTACAACATGACCACCTAACTCTATTCTCAAGGTTCTAACCAATAAAGGAAAGCATACCAAATGCCCTCTTCACTATCCTGTCTACCTGAGACTCCACTTTCAAGGAACTATGAACTTGCACTCCAAGGTGTCTTTGTTCAATAACACTTTCCAGGATCTTAAGTGTATAAGTCCTGCTCTGATTGGCATTTCCAAAATTTAGCACTCACATTTATCTAAATTAAATTCCATTTGTCATTTCTCGGCCTATTTACCTATCTGATAAAGATCACGCTGTACTCTGAAGTAACCTTCTTTGCTGTCAAGTACATCTCCAATTTTGGTGTCATCTGCAAACTTACTAACTATACCTCCTATGTTCACATCCAAATCATTTATATAAATGATGAAGGGCAGTGGAGCCAGCACCGATCCTTGTGGCGCACCACTTCAGTCTGAAAAGCAACCTTCCACCGATACCCTTGGTCTTCTGTCTTCAAGCCAATTCTATGTACAAATGGCTAATACCTCCTGTATTCCATGTGATCTAACCTTGCTAACCAGGCGAAAGTGAGAATTACAGATGCTGGAGATTAGAGTTGAGAGTGTGATGCTGGAAAAGCACAGCAGGTCAGGCAACATCCGATGAGCAAGAAAATTGACGCTTCGGGCAAAAGCCCTTTATCAGGAATGAAGCTGTGAGCCGAGGGGGTGGAGAGATAAATAGGAGGGGGTGGGGCAGGGGGTGAAGGTAGCTGAGAGTGCGATAGGTGGATGAAGGTGGGGGTAACGGAGATAGGTCAGAGAGGGGGATGGAGCGGATAGGTGGGAAGGATATGGACAGGTAGAACGGGTCATGAGGGTGGTGCTGAGTTGGAAGGTTAGAACTGGGATAAGGAGGGGGGAAGGGAAGTAAGGAAACTGGTGAAATCCACATTGATGCAGTGGGGTTGGAGGGTCCTGAGGCGGAAGATGAGGCATTCTTCTTCCAGGTGTCAGGTAGTTAGGGAGTGATGTTGGAGGATGCCCAAGACTTGCATGTCCTTGGTGGAGTGGGAGGGGGAGTTGAAATGTTCAACCATGGGGTGGAGTGGGGGGCTGGTTGGTGCAGGTGTCCCAGAAATGTTCTCTGAAGCGCTCTGCAAGTAGGCGTCCTGTCTCCCCAGTGTAGAGGAGACCGCATCAAGAGCAATGGATACAGTAAATGACGTGTGTGGAAGTGTGGGTAAAACGCTGATGGATGCGGAAGGCAAGCCTTGGACAGAGGTGAGGGGGCAGGAGCGGACGCAAGTTTGCAATTCCTGTGGTGGCAGAGGAAGGTGCTGGAAGGGGAGGGTGGGTTGGTGGGGGGTGTGGACCTGACAAGGGAGTCACAGAGGGAATGGTCTTTGCGGAAAGCAAATTGGGGAAGAGAGGGAAATATACCTCTGGTGGTGGGATCTGTTTGTAGGTGGTGGAAATGGCAGAGGATGATGCAAAGTATACAGAGATTGGCTGGGTGGAAGGTGAAGGCTAGAGGAGTTCTGTCCTTGTTGCAGTTGGAGGGGTGGGGTTCAAGGGCAGAGGTGCGGGAAGTGGATACAGGATAGTAAATACTCATTTAATATCTCCCCCATTTTCTGCGGCTCCACACAAAGGCCAACTTGCTGATATTTGAGGGGCCCTATTCTCTCCCTAGTTACCCTTTTGCTCTTAATGTATTTGTAAAAACCCTTTGGATTCTCCTTAACCCTAGTTGCCAAAGCTATCTCATGTCCCCTTTTTGCCCTCCTGATTTTCCTCTTAAGTATACTCCTACTGCCTTTATACTCTTCTAAGGATTCACTCGATCTATCCTGTCTATACCTGACATATGCTTCCTTCTTTCTCTTGAACAAAATCTCAATTTCTTTAGTCATCCAGCATTCCCTATACCTACCAGCCTTTCCTTTCGCCCTAATGGGAATAAGCTTTCTCTGGATTCACTTTATCTCATTTCTGAAGGCTTCCCATTTTCCAGCCGTCCCTTTACCTGCAAGCATCTGCCCCCTGAAAGATCTTGCCGAATGCCGTCAAAATCGGCCTTACTCCAATTTAGAACTTCAACTTTTAGATCCTGTCTATTCTTTTCCATTAAGACAAATAGAATGATGGTCACTGGCCCCAAGGTGCTCCCCCACTGACACCTCAGTCACTTACATTTATTTTCCAAGAGTATTTCAAGTTTTGCACCTTCTCTCGAAAGTACATCCACATACTGAATCAAAAAAAAATTTCTTGTACACACTTAACAAATTCATCTCCATCTAAACCCTTCACATAATGGCAGTCCCAGTCTTTGTTTGGAAAGTTGAAATCCCCTACCATAACCACCTTATTATTCTTACGGATAACTGAGAACTCCCTACAAATTTGTTTCCCATTTTCGCGCTGACCATTTGAGGGGAGTCTGTACTGCAATTTCAATAAGGTAATCATCCCTTTCTTATTTCTCAGTTCCATCCAAATAACTTCCCTGGATGGGTACATGATTAGGAAGGGTTTAGAGTAATATGGATGAAATGATGGCGAATGGGACGAGATTAGTTTAGGTGATCTGGTTGCCATGGATGAGCTTGACCAAAGGGTCTGTTTCTATGCTGTACATCTCAACGACTTGTGTGTTTTGATGCAAAACAAATATCATATCCATACAGCTAATGAAATATTATATGTCCTTACTTCCATAAAAATGTGATATTCATACCACAATAAAATGTTCATTGTATTTCTTACTTCAGTATCTTTAATGCTGAAATATTAAATCTTCACATACATTTTCATAGACTTTATTATTTATGAGTACTGTCCAATGCCAAATGTACAGCATAGGAACAGGAATAGGCTTTTCAATTTATTGAGTCTGTTCCACCAGTTAAGACAATCTTGGCTGATGAAATGTTTCAATTCATTTTATCCACTTTATCCCCAAAACCCTTTATGTGATGGAAAATCTGAAATCCATCAGTCCTTTCTTCAAACCTACCCAAACATTAAGCTTCCACAGCCCTCTGGGGTAAATTTTGAAAGGTTTATCTCCCTCTGAGTAAAAACGTTTCTCCTCATCCTGCTCCTAAATGGCATTCTCTTATTTTTAAATGTACTCTCTGATCCTAGACTCCCCAATCAGAGGAAATCACAATCTATCCTGTTTATCCTTTTAAGTATATCTAAGGTTTCAATGAGATCACCCCTCATTTTTCAAAACTCTAGAGAATAAAATTGCTCATCATGGGACTGTCCCACCATCCTGGGACCATGCCTGGAGAACCTTCATTGCACTCAGCACTCCAGGTTTGATCTAAAAAAGCTTCTATATAATTGCAGGAGTAGTGAAGCAAGACTTCACTACTCCTGCACTTAAATCCTCTTGCAATAAAAGTTTTATTAAATTAGCTTTCCTAATAGCTGACTGCACTGAGTTCCCTTTGCCCAGCTACACTTTCCAAATCTTTACCCTTTAAAAAATAATCTGTCTATCTGTCCCACTGATCAAAAGTGGATACCTCATATTTTTCCACATTATATTCCATCTGCCAAGTCCTTAGCCACTCAGTAAGTCTATCTAAATCCTCATGAAACCACTTTATATCTTACTCACAAATTCTCACTTTGCTTTGTAGCATCTGCAAAATTGTAGATATGAAATTTTGTCCCTACATCCAAATCATCGATATATATTGTGAACATTTGGGTCTCAGTACTTGTGCTACCCCACTAGACACTGCTGCGAATGTGAGAATGACCCATTCATCCTTACTTTCTGTTTTCTACCCATTAGCCAATATCGAAAACATGCCAGTGCATTACATCTAATCCCACATGTCTTTACCTTGTTAACCATTTCTTTGTTGGGGACCTTGTCAAAAGGCTTCTTAAAGTCCAATTCTATTACAGAAGAACACAAGAACATTAGAAGTGGAAGTAGAAGCAGGCCATTTAGCCCCTCAAGCCTGCCCCATCAGTCTCAAAACTCTGTAACCTTGGTCTCAGCTCTGCCCTCTGCAACTGGATCCTTAGCTTTCTGACCCACAAACCACAATCAGTGAAGATAGATAACTGCATATCCTCTACAATAACACACAATACTGTAGCCCCCCAAGGGTGCATCCTCAGCTCCCTACTGTACTCCCAGTAAACCCATGATTGTGTTGCTAAATTCCAAATGATGACCATCTATAAGTTTGCTGTCAACACCACCGTATTAGGAAGGATATCTAACAATGACAAGTCAAAATACAAAAGGAAGATAGAGGCTTTGGTGACATGGTACAATGAGAACAACCACTCTCTCAATGTCAGCAGGACTGAAGAATTGCTCATTGACTTTATCAAGAAAATAAGTAAACACGCCCCCATCCACATCAACGGAACTGAGATCAAGTTCCTTGGAGTGACAATAACCGACAACCTGCCCTGGTCTTCCCATGTAGTTGCGACGGTCAAAATGGCACAGAAACACCTATTCTTCCTCAGGCAGATCAGGAAATTTGGCATATCCATAAGCACCCTCACCAAAGTCTACAGATGTACAACTGAAAGCATACTGTCTGGGTGCATAACAGCCTGGAATGGCAACTGCTGTGCCCAGGCTCATAGGAACCACATAGGGTGGTTTGCACAGCCTAGGCCATCATGGGAGCCAACCTTCCATCCATGGATTCCACTTACACAGCTCACTGCTGTGGAAAGGCTACCAACATCATCAAAGACCCATCATACCTGGTAATGCTCTCCTACAACCTCTTCCATCAGGTAGAAGATACAGAAGCCTGAATACATGCACCAGCAGATTCAGGGACAGCTTCTTCCCGGCCATTATTAGAATATTGAATGGACTCGAGCTAATTTTGCTAACGTGGATCTCTCTTACCCACCCTGTGCAATGTGCCTCCATCTAAATTTATTGTTCTGTACATCCTTGCTTACTATGATCTGCTCATTAACAAAGGTTTCCCTGTACTTTGGTACAAGGGACAATAAATAAATCAAGCCACATTCAGTAACCCAAACCATTCAACAAAATCATGATTGATCTGCCCCAGGCCTCAACTTCTCTTTCATGCCAGCTCATCATAGGCCTCAACTCTGTGATATTTCAAAAATCCACCTACTTCCTCTTTAAATACTTGCAGTGATCTAGCACCCACAGCACTCTGGGGTAGACAATTCTTGTACATTCTGAGAGAAGAAATTCTTTCATATCTCAGTAGTAAATGATTGTTCCTTTATTATGTAACTATATTCCTTGTTCACAATCTCCAACTAGTGGAAACATCTTTTCCGTATCTGCGCTGTCAAAGCCACACAGAATCTTGCATGTTTCAATAAAATCACCCCCTATTCTTCTAAATTCTAATGAAAACGTTCTAACCTGTTAAATCTTTCTTGCAAAGTCAACTCCTTCATCCCAGGAATCAGAATAGTGAATCTGTTTTGAACTGCCTCCTACCATTCTTTCTTAAAGACAGGGATTAAAACTGTACACAGTCCTCCACATGCAGTATCACCAACACCCTATGCAACTGGAAAACCACTGTCCTATTTCTGAACTCCAACCCTCAAGAAACACAGGCCAAAATTCCATTTACCTTCATAATTGTTTGTTGCACCTGCCTGCTAACTTTTCATTTTTCATGCATAAGAAGATGTAGATTCCTCTGCGTTGCACTTTGTTTGAAGTTTCCCTCCATTTATAAACTAGTCTGTCTTTTGATTTTTCCTATCAAAGTGCATGAGCACATTTTCCTGCATTAAATGCCACCTGCCAAGTTTCTGTCCACTCACTCAAACTGTCCCTTGAAGATTCTATATGTCCTCAGTTGAACATGCCCATTCCTCTGCGTTGCACTTTGTTTGAAGTTTCCCTCCATTTATAAACTAGTCTGTCTTTTGATTTTTCCTATCAAAGTGCATGAGCACATTTTCCTGCATTAAATGTCACCTGCCAAGTTTCTGTCCACTCACTCAAACTGTCCCTTGAAGATTCTATATGTCCTCAGTTGAACATGCCCACTCCCACCTTATCTTTGTACTATCAGCAAATGTGGATATATTACATTCTGCCACCTCTTCCAAATCATTAAGATAGAGAATAAATATTTGAAACCCTCAGAATGATGCTAACAACAGTCCATTCACTAAGTCCTTCAAACCTGAAAAGACCATTAATCAGATACATCTATCCACTCCCTTTTACCAAAAATCTTCAATGAATTTATTAAATACAATTTGCCAATCACAAATTTATGCCCAATCTGATCATTAGTAGCAAAATGTCTACTTACCACATCTTTTATAACAGATTCTATTATTTTCCCTACGACTGGTATAAAACTAACAGATCTGTAGATCACTGATTTCTCATTAGTTTTCTTCTTAAATAGCTGGTTGACATTTGCTAGCTTCCAATCTGCGGGAATCGTTCCAGAATCTATAAAAGTTTGAAGATGATCATCAATGCAATAATTATCTTTATAGCTACCTCCTTCAATACTCTCATATATAAGCTATCAGGTCTCGGGTTGTCTCACCTTTCATCCTATTATTTTTCCCACTACAAATTGCTTACTAGTACTCTTTTTATCAATTTCTCATTTACCTCAGTCACTTGAATCTTTAATTCTGGGCGATTTCTTGTATCTTTCTCAGTTAAAATGGACAAAAATCCACCATTAAGCTTTTCTGCCATTTAGCTACTCCCTGTTTTACATCCTTCTGACTCGTCATGTAATGGACTCGTATTTGTCTCAGCCAAGCATTTCCTTTCTATACATCTGTTGAAACTTCTACAGTCCATTTTTAATGTTTTTCTGCTAGATAGCAAACATATTCTATTTTCCCTTTCCTGATCAATTTTTGATCTTTCCTTGCTGCATTCTTTAAAACCTTTCAATCTTCAAAATTTGTGACTATTTCTGGCAACTTTAGAAAACTTTACTTCTAATTTTATGCTACCCTGAACTTCCTTTATCAGCCATGATTAACTGACATTTTTTGAGCTTTTGCACATTGAAGAAATGTATGGTTGTTGTAAGCTATTTAATTGTTCTTTAAAGACTAACCATTGCCTGCATACAGTCTGCCTTTAATATATAGTTTGAATCCACCTCAACCAATTTGTGAGTCACACTTTCAAATTTTCCCTTATTCAAATGCAATACCCTTTCTTCAGATTGAACCAGCTCACTTTCTAGCACAAGGCAAAATTTGATAACATTGCTGTCCCTCATCACTAAAGGTTTGTTTCACAAAAAGATTATTAATTATGCACGAAAACAGAAAATCCTACAGAAACTCAGCATCTGCTGAAAGAGAAAAAGCTGTGTTACTGTTTTGAGCCTGGTATGACTTTTTCAGAACTGAATGAGGATTATTAATTAGTCTTTATTATTCGGTATATAATACGGAAGTTAAAATAGCCTAACCTGTAGTCAGCTCCTCAATATACTGCTCTAGAAAACCATCCCTAACATTGTTTAGAAACTTATCCTCCACAACTTTAGTGCTCAATTGATTTACCCAGTCTATATGCAGATTGAAGTCGCCTATGCTAACTCTGTTGTCCATGCAAACTAATTTCCTGATTGATACCATATCCATGCTACCACTACTAATTGGTGGCCTACAAATAACTCTGACCAATATCTGCTCCCCATTACTGTTTCTGCACTGCATTCAATAGATGCTATATATCATTCTTGCAATCTGAGATCATTCTGTACAAATATGCTGATCCTCAATATTATTATCAGCATAATTCCACTTCCAATTCCAAAGTAGAGTGTTTGGACTTGAAATGTTAACTCTGTATCTCTCTTCATAGATGCTGTCAGATCTGCTTAGTTTCTCCAGCATTTTCTGTTTTTATTTCAGATTTCCAAACCACGGTATATTACCTTTATTTGCATCATTTTCCTTTGTGTCTACCCTTCCTATTTTGCAAACATTCTTGAATATTCAGTATCCAGTCCTGGTCCACATGCAACCATGTCTCCCTGATTGCAACTTAATCATATCCATTTACTTCTACATATGCCTAGAGATCATTGACCTTGTTGCAAATACTGCATGTAATGAAGTAAAGAACCCTTTACTTTGTCTTTTTGACATCATTCAGCATTGGAAGCAGACTCAAATCTTTATATCTCTTGTCTTCTATGTTTGCTTGCAGCTTTTTTCCTTCCTGTTATCAGCTTATCTCTCTTCCAATTTGGGTTATCCTCACCCATGAAAATCTAGGTTAGATCCACCCCAACAGCACAAGTCTCCCTGTGAACATTTCAGGCACAATCCCATTCAGTTTGTAAGTCTCCCCTATCATTTTTTAATACTTTCGTAGAATGTGAGCATTGCTGGCCGGTCCCTAG
Organism: Chiloscyllium plagiosum; assembly: GCF_037043375.1. Taxonomy (NCBI): domain Eukaryota; kingdom Metazoa; phylum Chordata; class Chondrichthyes; order Orectolobiformes; family Hemiscylliidae; genus Chiloscyllium; species Chiloscyllium plagiosum. Next base: position 59,215,865 of record NW_028270148.1, read on the forward strand.
ATTAGATTAGATTAGATTAGATTACAGTCTGGAAACAGGCCCTTCGGCCCAACAAGTCCACACCGACCCGCCGAAGCGAAACCCACCCATACCCCTACATTTACCCCTTACCTAACACTACGGGCAATTTAGTATGGCCAATTCACCTGACCCTGCACATCTTTGGACTGTGGGAGGAAACCGGAGCACCCGGAGGAAACCCACGCAGACACGGGGAGAACGTGCAAACTCCACACAGTCAGTCGCCTGAGGCGGGAATTGAACCCGGGTCTCAGGCGCTGTGAGGCAGCAGTGCTAACCACTGTGCCACCGTGCCGCCCACAACTTGCCCTTGAGAAAGTGGTGGTGAGCTGCTTTCTTAAACTGCTGCAACCCACATGGTGAAAGTGAGTACTGCAGATGCTGGAGATTAGAGTTAAGAGTGTGGTGCTGGAATAGCACAGCAGGTCAGGCAGCATCCAAGGAGCAGGAAAATCAATGTTTCAGGCAAAAGCCCTTTATCAGGCTTTTGCCCAAAATGTCAATTCTCCTGCTCCTCCGATGCTGTCTGACCAGCTGTGCTTTTCCAGCACCACACTCTTTGCTGTAATCCACATGCTGTCAGCAGATGCACAATGTTGCTGTGGAGACAATTCTAGGATTTTCACCCAGTGGTACTGGAGGGATGGTGATATGTTTTGAAAGCAGGATGCTCAGTAGTTTAGAGGGGAATTTGCAGCTGGTGGCATTCCCTAAGACTCAATGCATCAGGAAGCTAATGCTCTCCCTCCTGCATGATTTCTCCAGTCACACGTTCAATCAGTCAGTCCTCCTATTCGAATTCTCATTGGCAAGTTGTATCAGGAATAATTCTGAGTTGACTACTTTTGATGTCCTGCTTTTTAATTTTGTTCTTAACTCACTGAAATTTGCTTTCAGGACCATTATCCATCTTCTTATTTATGTCGTTAACACTTCAGTCTGTAGCTCCTCACTACCACCAGAGAGGCAACGCATCACAATAGATTTAGTTGTTTAATGCCAAGAAATGTCTGTCTTTTCTCTGACTATATCTGGTTGTGTCTCTTCAAATAATACTTAGCAATATATGTTGATTCAAAGCTTATGTTACTATAGTTCTTAATTTGTTTTTGTCGATTACTGCATATCAGAGTTAATTTGTTCAGTGCAACCTTCTTCGGTATTGATCTATACCACATGTTTGTCTAATGAAAATGAAAGCCTTTAGAGATGCCTTTTCAGTGATGCAAATCAATGCCTGCTGTTTCAAAGCAGCATACACATTGTGCTTAGAAATTCTGTGACTGTGTACCTTTTTGGTTTTATTTTTAATGATGCCTGTAATCAATCAACTGAAAATCAAACAATACATAATACCTCTAAAGAAACAAGTTTTAGATATTTGCAGTTGATATACTTTGGTAAATCGCTTCAATATTATGATGCACAATTCTGAGATAATTCTGGCTTTTAGATATTCTAGCTTCTCCTGTGGGTTATGTTTAACCAGAAAATCAATGTGGATGATAAATATTACTCAGACGTGTTGCGTCTACAAAATGTTTGTCAAAGTTAGTCCTCAACTATCTATGCTTATTGAAAATTGCTAAGGCCTTGACAATTCATTAGCAAACATTGTACAAATATGATAATACTTAGCAACTAATGTCCTGGGTTGTTTGAGCTACACAAGGTGAGTCAGAGCCCTGTGCATAATTTGTGAGTGTTGCTGGGTTTCCTTCTGGGAAAGGCCAAGCACAACAAATTCTAGGAGACTAATGGGTTGAAAATGGGAAACAGAGGGTAAATGACTTGGCAGAAAATGTGGCAGAATTGCACAAGACATCCAGCAAGGCCAATCTCGATGTTAAGAACAACTCGTATCTTGCAATTCCGTTTCAGATGTCAGGGCAGTATCCTTGCTGGGCATGGAGAATGGCCTATTAAAGTGGATTATTTCATGTTAACTTCATTGACTTTATTAACAGCACATCTCAACTGATCAAAATGCAACTCCTTATCCAACAACAATACTTGACTTGGAAGTCAGAGCAGGTACTCCGTGACTTCAGCTCACGACTCCCTGTGATTAACCTCTTTGTTACTCACCAAGCAACAGCACCTCACAACACAAGCCATGGGCACCAGGCGCAAGCATCCCTTGTCAATGGACAATGTTATATTTGCCAATCCCTCAGGATCTTCATGATACCCTTCCAATCAACTTGGAAGATGCTAAGCAAGCATATGCCTGCAATACAGCAACTAGCACTGAAAGGCTGCTGCAAGTTTGGCCAGAGACAGCAAGAGATCTCGCTAGGCCACCCTGTGAGAAACCTTGCAAGAAACTTGATAAAACTGACACCAGGCCAGAATATGGAAGATTCCACTCAGAAAGACAAATTGCCTCATTAATTCACTTCAAACTATGAATATGTCAGGTTTTGATGCAACAGTACAAATATTTTTAATTATAAATAATGCACAAACAATTATGGCAATTAAAATATAAGGTAAATTCCAGGCTTAGCTTCTGTTTTTCCATCCATTCACTTTAGAGTTTGAGATTATTCCTCATTTGAACCAATACTTCAAAGTTTGTTGGAGGGGAATGTGCTTTCTTCTTCCAAACAATGCACTTTATGTCCTCCACAAGCCCAATGTGGCCAGTAGATACCCAAAATTTACCCATTATGGAGTAACTGGAAGCTGTTTCTAATTCAGATTATGTTTCTTGAGTATTCTGGTCAGGTCAAAGACTGGGGTCACAGAGATTTGAGGTGAAGTTAATCAGAAGTTTTAGAAAATGAGTATTTGCACTTTTCACATTCACAAGCTTCATTTCCTTGTCATAATACTGGTCACAAGTTTAAGATAAAATGTTACATTGACACTCCCTATATAATCACATACAATTGGATTTTGCTAGGTAAACAGTTACTTGTCACTTGCCTGTTGATGAACTGAACAAGTCATTCAACATACTTTCCAAAAAGATTTGCTTGTTTTACTTGGTAATTGAAATTCATAAAATTCAAAGTCAGAATTGAAATATTAAAAATGGTATAACCTACACACCACCACTACAAAATTATGTTTACCCAATAAATTGTCTTCTGTATCTTTTAATAGATTGCTAAAATATTTATTTCACAGTGTTCATCCTGTCTTTCAAAGCCCAAGTATCAAGTAAAATATTCTACCTAAGGATAAAGGTGCACTCATGCATTCTGAGAATGTGTCACTTGCAGACTTGTCCTGCATCCATTACACGGTTCTTGATTTGAAATAGAAGGATGTATCACTTTGTATTTGAGAATTTTTTGCTTTATGCAACGTGATTTAAAATAAACAAAGCTTTGAATCATCAATGGTTTATTTCATTTTAAAGAGGTTCCATTTAAAATATTAACAACTTTTCTATTCTGCCACTATCTGTTGAACAAGGTCTGTGATCAGCAACACCAATGGTTTCTTTGCTTTTCTTTTTAGCTGTTAACAAAGATTGTTTATTGAAAATGCTTTCAATTTTCCTCAATTAAAAGGTTGAAAATTCGATTAATAACTTCTTTGTTTCTGAAGCAGTTTTGAGGATTAAGGGGATTTTTTTCAAAATGATAACTGGGAAGCTGTGTAAATTTTTGTTTTGTCAATGGAAATGTTTATGAAACATGGACTAATCTAGCTATAGTATTAATAATGCATGGATTACATTCAGGCAGATGTTCAATTCTGTGTTCCTTTCCAAAGTCATCAAATGTGATCTCCACTCCTAAACCCATTCCCATCTTTCCCAAATACACTGTTTGAATCATTCTAATCCTGATCCTGCTAATGCATATAAACTGTCCTGAGAAAAGTACAAAAAACAAACACTGTGCCAGTGACCAAGAAAAAAGATTATCCTCAGAGCAATCTCCTTCTCAATTCTTCAATACAATCAAATACCCCATCCTCCATCAAAACCTCTTCTCTATTATCCAGTTCAGTTAGACTGTACTTCATGACACCATCTGCAAACATGCTCGCAGATTCCAAATGCACAATGATGACTCCCAGCTCTATTAGTCCACCAACTCACTAGATCTTTCCGATGCCTTGGTGTCATTGGATTAGTTGCATAAGATCCAGACATAAACGAACCATGAACTCTTCCAGTTATAAATCAGGAAGATCAGTGCCATTGTCTTTAGCCCTATAGACTATGAAACTCTAAATCCTCAGCATTAATTCCAACACTTCCCCACAGTCATTGTCTCACATTACCATCTTATTCAACAATGTTCTGAGCTTCTAACCTCAAATACTCACCACTGCAAAGACATCTGCTGCCAGGTATGTCTCTTTGTCTTCATCAGGTCCAGCTCTACCATAACTGCAACCTGTAAGTAAGATCATGTCTTTGTCAGTATCAGAGTTGACTATTTTGATGTTCTCCTGGCCCATCACCCAACCTTTCTGCTCTATAAACTTTAGGTAATTATTAATTGTGCTGCTTGAATCCTATACCACACCAAGCCCTCCATACAAACATTCTCATCCCTAATTTGACTCCAGCATCTCAAATTTAAAATTTGCATCCTCATGTTAAAATCCCTCCACAGTCTTTTGACCAAATAACCTGCATGACTGTGGTCAATAGAATAAATGCATTTCATGCTCTGTATGTTCAGTGTCAAATTTTACAGTGTAACATTTGTTGTCTATGCTCTGCATTACACATAGTATAAAGCCAACTGTGCGTGCTATAATATTCTCTGTTGGAGAAACAGGCCGAGTAAGGTCATCCAGCACACCAAACCCCCTCAGTAGTTTCAACTTATTTAAATCCTTCACCATCAAAGACTGCAGCTTCATCCTATGGTGCTTCATTCCTCATTATTACATTAGAAGTACAGATTGCCTCAAATAGAGTTGCTGTTGCAATTGTTTAACTTCAACAATACTGGATGACCAATAGATTCTCCAACTGTGATGAGAACAAACAAGACCTAACCACACTTTCCCATTTATGTAATCATCTGACCTTCTGCCAAGGTATGACAAATGATTGGGGCATACCCAAGGAATTTCCAAAATTCAGTTAGAACAGCAAAGTTTGCATAAACTATTATTTGGTGAAAAAGAAAGTGTTGGTTTGGTGAATTGGTGCCAATGGTGGCAGCTTGCCCTTTAGCAGCATGTAATGGAAATCTGGATATCTGCTATTCATTGTTCACCAGTCACTAAGTGAATTAGTACAATTCATCTTCCATATTTACAAACAAGAAAACAACTTAACACTGGAGCAATCCAATAAAATAAAAATCAGTCACATTCTTAATAAATTATGTGTTTGTGATTTGAAAAAAAGACATTATTTTGAATTTATTTTGCTCAATTTACCCTGAAGAAATTAGAATGTTAAAGCAAGTCGTGAATAAAATCAAGTAATATTGATACTATATCAACTGTCCGAACAACTGATATTTTTAAAACTCTCAATAAAGAATCCCCATGCCATCCTTCTGTCACTCTGTATTTTGTTCCCAAATATTTTTGTTATATTTCCAAAATACAGATTTCAAACTAACAGAAAAAGTTTAAAATCAGTGTTGACTTTGAGTGGAAGAGCACAATTCACCATTAATGAGGATGCACGTCAGGGACATTTTCTAATCAGCCTGTTCAGGGATATTGCTGCACACCTCCAGAGTAAATAGCACTTCAACCTGGGTCTCTTGCCTCAAAGATGGAGACACTTTTACTTTGCCACAAGAGCCCTGAAATGATGCATCATAACTTTTTATATTTAACCTATTTTTCTAATCAACCTATTCAGACATGTTATTACACACCTCAGGAGCAGGTGGGACTTGAACTCAGGTCCTCCTGGTCCAGGGGGTATGGACATGAGAAGAAAGCAGAGAGTAGGGATAAAAGAGTCCTTCTCAGATGGCAGCCAGTGAAAAGTAGTGTTCCGCAAGGCTCAGTGTTGGGACCACAACGTTTCACTTTATACTATTACAACGCGGGGTAAACCCACCTGCTAATTTAAACCAGCAACACAGAAAAGATTTACCCCATGCGGTAATCTGTGAAATCTCGAGAGGCAAAGAACTGTCCCAAAAGTCACTATTTAAGGTAAAAATTAACAACTTTATTTGTTAAATTCGAACAGAGAATAATTAACTAACAACTATTTACAACTCATTTATCTAAATCTATCTTTTACCTTCCCCTCTATAACACTGGTCCAATAAAACATCCGATTAAGATATACAAAAAAATTCAAATTTCAAAACCAGCCAGCTGTCGAATCTTCTCTTTGTATTTTCGTCTGTAGATTTGCTCTCCAGGTCGGTGTCGGTGTCGATGGTTTTTTCTGCGCAAACTCCTTCTCTAGACAGGTACCTCTCAGAGAGTTCTTACTGGCCGCCTACATCTGTTGGTCTTTTGGAAGTTCTCTTTGCCGCTCTGACTAACTGTTCAAACTGTCTGATACTTATACTCCAAAACATCAGATCGTTTCATTGGTTTTAATATTGACAAAATACCAAATTCAAATTTGATTGGAGTTTGATATCTTGGGGCATAATTTAAACTGATTGGCAGAATTTGAGTTTGTTTTTGTCTCATAGCAACTAAGCCAGTGCTAGCTGTTCTGACGAAGTGTTACATTGTTACCTTGTTCTGGACTCTCTGTGCCTCTCTAGTTTTCAACTCTTTTAAAAATGCAGTACCCCTTACACCCTCATGACAATACGGTAATAAACTAGGTGAAGGAACTGAGGGCTTTCTGGCTAAATTTGCAGACGATGCAAAGATAGATAGAGGGACAGGTAGCATGGAGGAGGCAGGGAAGCTGCAGAAGGATTTGGACAGATTAAGAGAGTGAGCAAAGAAGTGGCAGATGGAGTACAACATGGGAAAGTATGAGGTCATGCACTTTGTTAGGAAGAATAGAGGCATGGACTATTTTCTAAATGAGGAGAAAATTAGAAGTCTGAAGTGCGAAGAGACTTGGGAGTCCTAGTTCAGGATTCTCTCGAGGTAAACTTGCTGGTTCAGTTAGTAGTTAAAAAGGCAAATACAATGATGACATTTCTTTTGAGAGGACTTGAATATAAAAGCAGGGATGTACTTCTAAACCTATATGAGGCTCTAATCACACCATATTTGGAGTATTGTGTTCAGTTTTGGGCTTCATATCTCAGGAAGGATATATTGGACGTGGAGCATGTTCAGAGAAGGCTCATGAGAATGGTCCCAGGAATGAAAAGCTTAACATATAAGCAATGTTTGAGGACTCTGGGTTTACATTTGATGGAATTTAGAAGGATGAGGGGGGATTCAATTGAGACATACAGAATACTGATTGGTCTGGACAGAGTAGATGTTGGGAAATTGTTTCCTTTGTTAGGAGAGACTAGGACCCGAGGGCATAACCTTAGAGTAAACATAGAACATAGAACATAGAAGAATACAGCGCAGTACAGGCCCTTGGGCCCTCGATGTTGCGCCGATCCAAGCCCACCTAAACTACACTAACCCACTATCCTCCATATACCTATCCAATGCCCTCTTAAATGCCCATAAAGAGGGAGAGTCCACCACTGTTACTGGCAGGGCATTCCATGAACTAACGACTCGCTGAGTGAAGAACCTACCCCTAACATCAGTCCTATATCTACCCCCCTTAATTTAAAGCTATGCCCCCTTGTAATACCCGACTCAATACGCGGGAAAAGGTTCATACTGTCGACCCTATCTAACCCCCTAATCATCTTGTACACCTCAATCAAGTCACCCCTAAACCTTCTTTTCTCTAGTGAAAACAGCCCCAAGTGCCTCAGTCTTTCCTCATACGATTTTCCTTCCATACCAGGCAACATCCTGGTAAACCTCCTCTGCACCCGTTCCAATGCCTCCACATCCTTCCTATAGTATGGCGACCAAAACTGCACACAATATTCCAGATGCGGCCGTACCAGAGTCTTATACAACTGCATCATGACCTCAGGACTCCGGAACTCAATTCCTCTACCAATAAAAGCCAGTACGCCATATGCCTTCCTCACCGCACTATTTACCTGGGTGGCAACTTTCAGAGATCTGTGTACATGGACACCAAGATCCCTCTGCTAAAAGGGAAGATCTTTTAGAACAGAGATAAGAAGAAACTTCTTCAGCCAGAGAGTGGTGAATCTATGGAATTCATTGTCACAGAAGGCTGTGGAGGCCAGGTCATTGAGTGTATTTAAGACTGAGATAGATAGGTTCTTGAGTATCAAGGGGACCAAGGGTTATGGGGAGAAAGTGGGAGAATGGTGCTGAGAAACTTACCAGCCATGATTGAATGGCGGAGCAGGCCTGATGGGCTGAATGGCCTAATTTCTGCTCTTATGTCTTATGGTCTAATGGTCACTACTGATGTGCCACATATATGAAAAGCTAATTTACTTCATGTGCTGAGTGACTGTTAAACAACAGGTTATTTGTCCTGACGATAACAAATTAACATTAAACTTTGAACTCTTTTGACAGACTAGGGTGGGCGATGGAAATTGGAATTGTTTCTGAGTCTTGAACTATCCCCTGGATGGGGAACAGAATTCATTCATTAATTTTACAGATACAACCCCTGAATTGCAATAAGAAGCACGTTTTGTGGTTAATTCACAGCCACTGGTCAGCAACGTTGGAGGGTCAAATGAAATGTATCCCTAAAGTCACCCTTTGTTTCTCTGCAGGAGAAGAGAAAAGACAGTCCCTGAGCTTTGGGCTGAATCGCTGTACTTCTTAATATCTCAAGGGAGCCTGGGACCTATGATAGGACCTCATTTTCTGACAGCAACCCTGAAGTAAAGCTCGAGGCTAAGAGGGAAGCAGGGGACGTGACTTGTTTTAGCCAAGATGTAGTTGAAGGAGACAAAGCAAATCTTGATTGAAATAACAGCCACTGTCAGAAGGACAAGTGTTGTTGGAACAGAAGAGTGGAATGGGAGAGTGTGTACAATGACCTTGTATGTCCTGGCAAGGCAAGAATAATCCCCATGCTTTCGGCCTGTTGGTTTTCATTCTTCACTTCCAAGGAGTCTCAGGATGCAAGCTGCTCCAAAGTTTGCATAAGATCTTACTGACCCCTCAGATTGGCTCAGAACAACAGTGCTGCTGAGGACTAATACATGCACTTTCTAATGGCATTTATAGTGTCGTAGAGTCATAGAATCAAACAGCACGGAAACAGACCCTTCAGTCCAACTCATCCATGCTGACCAGGTTTCCCAAACGAAACTAGTCCCATTTGCTGTGTTTATCCCATACACTTCTAAGCCTTTCCTATTCATGTACCTGTCCACTTCCATTTACCATGCCCTCTGGCTATTCATTCCACATTTGAACCAACTCTGTGAAAAAGTTGCTCCTCAGGTCCCTTTTAAATTTTACTTCTCTCACTTTAAAAAGATGCCTTCTAGTTTTGAACTGGAGGGAAGAGATCTTTGCTATTCACCTTATCCATGCCCCTCAATGGCCAAGTCATCCTTTCACCATTCACCCTTTTATTGATCTGAGGAAATGTCCTCTGGCAGCCATTACTGGCTTCCCAGTGTGTACCAGCCTCCTTCACTTGGAGTGCATCTGACAGAATGGACACATCCATGTGTGCCTCCATGGAAATCTCAGCAGGCCATTACAAGCTCTTAATGAGCTCTTTAAACAACTTAGTTGGCCTCATTTGAGAATTGGACAGATTTGCCCTTCTCTGCCTTTAGGACACTGCCCAATGGAAGGCACAGCATCAGGAAGCTGTATGTAACTGGTGCAATATTTTCAGACCCATTCCCATCTCCAGCAGGACCTGCAAAGATAACCCCCCTCAGTGTCTTTCCAGCACTTTTGTTTCAAATTTCCAACATCCACAATGTTTGCCTTTGAGCAGGATCTGTTTTCTCTTTAGTTGCATGTTCACAGGTTTGGCCAGAGAATATTCTAGAAACTATGCGATTGCAATTGAAGCACAACTAAACTTGTCAACTGCAGTAAAACTGTGATAAGGGAGCTGAATCACCATTGCTTGCCACGTATACATTACAAGTAACAGAATCAATCAGTTAAGGAGACAGTGGAGGAAATACTTTGTCAAAAGACCTGTTTTACTGAAAAAGTCCAGCAATTATTATTACTCGGTGGCAGCCTTGGTTCTGTCGTCGCACTCTCTCCTCTGATTCTGAAAGATGTATTTTCAAGCCTCTCTCCAGAGATTGGAACATATAATTCAGGTTGACATTCCAGTGCAGCAATCTTATATATGTGATTCAAAACTAAAAATCTTCTCTCACCTCTCAAGTGGATATGAAAGATCCCATTGCACGATTTGAAAATATGAAAATTCTCCCAGGCTCTTGGTTAGCATGAGTTTCTCAATCCAGTGTCTCTGAAACATTTTATCCAGTCATTTATCTTATTTCTATTTATAGGGTTTTCGTAGGTGGAAATTTGCTGCGTTCTCTCACTACATTATAACAGTAACACTGCACTGACTGCGAAGCATTTTAAAATTTGCTTGAGGCCATAAAGGAAGGTAAATCTTTTCCTTTCTCAATGTACAAAAACAAATCCAATGATTGGTGAGTATTGGCAAGGATATTGCCAGACTGGAAAATTTTGGTAATGTTGGGATTTTGCAGGGGTGGCCCAACTCCCGACGAAGCTGTCAGTGGGGAGGCGGTCCATAGGGAGAATGGTGGCCCTGCTTCCACGTAAAAGCTAGTTGATAGGATGAAGCAAGATTCACTGTGGCAGAATGCCAAGATAGAGGAGGGGCGGGGAGGGGTATGAGTAGTAGACTTAGTCAAATTCAGGCTGGCTGGCCCTCCCGGTGTATGAGGGACCTTGGGGCTGCGTTTGAGAAGGGGGAAGGGTTGAAGGGGCTACTGTGATCTTGGAGTTGGAGAGGCTGCCTCCTCAGGACAGAGAGAACCACAAAAGAGGACTCTCTCTGCCCTTTTGCCCAATGCCAGCCTGTATAATTAAAGCTGCTCAGCTTCCATCATGGCGCGGCAGTTCCAAAGAAGAATCACACTGCATTCGAAATGTTAACTCTGTTTCTCTCTCCACAGATGCTGCCACACCTGCTGAGTTTCGCCTGTATCCTCTGCGATGGTGTTGTCATCTCCCTACAGAGTGTAAAATCATGACAGGTTGAACATGGGGCCTTTGAAAGGCCAGTAGATGAGTCCTTCAGGGCCTCAATAGTCCCGAGTGGACAGACCGCCTTTCCCTGTTAAATCTCATTAAGTTCATGGCTGGGGAGGGGGACAGTGGGAAGACCTCATGTTTGCATCGACAAGGCCCCTATCCTGGTTTAAAACTTGCCAGTGAGTGAACAAAAAATCCAGCCCAACAAAAACTGGATAAGCTAAAGTTATTTTCTTCAAAACTTTGTGGTGTATTTAATTATGAGGGCTTAGCTATGTTGAATTAGAAAATCGTGTTCCCTGTGGTTGAAAAATTCATCACTGGAATGCACAGATTTAGAGTAAGTGGTAGGAAAGCTAAAGGGGATTAAAGGGGAAGTACCTTCACCCAGAGGGTGATGTGGATCTGGAACTCATTAGCTGAAAGGTTGTGTGTGTAACATCACCAGGATTTGGTTATGCCCTCAAGCTGCTGTGACCTGCATGGCTGCAGACCAAGAGAGGACAACATAAGGAGGTTGGATAGCTCTTTGTCAGTTAGTGTCAATACGATGGGCCATAGTTTTGGTAAAATTCTCTGTTGACAATTGACCATACTTTGTTGATTACAGTAGATCTCATCTGAACAATTGAGTTCATTGTCAAATATCACATAGTCGTCTACCAACTGTCAACTATTTTACAATGATCAGATGACCACAAAACATTTGCAAATGGATGACACCATGCTTCTTTAAATCCACATGCCATCTCAAACTTCTTATTCCTTATCATTACCTTCATCCCTCTTATATTATTCCCATTGCCATCCCCATTCTCACCATCTCTCCCTCTCTACTAACCTTTCTCTCTAACGTAATCCAATTCTCATCCTCGGGTCCTCCCCTCCCACGCATTCCCTACAGGAAATCACATCTGTAGACCTCTCAGGAATTCTTTTCAATTCCTTAATGAGCAGACAACCATCATTGTTAATTTGGCTACCATGTACAAATAGACTATGTAAATATTTGCTGTAAAAGAGGAAGTCCAGGAAATAGGGAATGGTATTCAAAGAACCCGTACAAGAATTGACCTAAAATGGAGCAGTAAAATCACCATAGTCCTGCAGGACAATAGGGCTGCTCATTAAAGAGAGACAACTCATGGTTTAACCTGTGAGTCACCACTCCTCAGGTGGGGAGAGTGATTAGATTAGATTACTTACAATGTGGAAACAATGTGGTTGAGAAGGAGAATCTTTCATGGTGACCTCAGCTGGGGTGGGAATTGAACCCACATTGATGGAATCATGCTGCATGGTGAATTAGTGTACTGGAATGCACACTAACAAGATACATTACAAACTAAAGATCCAAGGGCTGGATTATGTGAGAGTAGGCTCCCCTCACCCCGGTGTAAATTTTGAGGATGAGCCCGTCTCCATTTAGCCACCCACCACTGTATTTTCTTTGGGTGACAGAATTTTGCTTAACATGAAATGGAAACCCGCTCTGTCTCCAGACTTATTACAGCTACTAATCAATTGGAAGTCAGCAGCTCTGCACACTGGCAATGTTAAACAAGAACAGCAGCTGCAGTTGGTGCTGGTAGGTAGGTTAGGTGGAAGTGTTCAGCAATAGAGCTGGAGACTAAGGTAATTTCAAGATCACTCAGCAAGGAGGGATAGAATTCTTTTTGAATAGAGCAGTGGGGAGACAGAGCTATGGAAATAAGGGATGGTGATGGTGATAGTGGAGCCTCTGATTTAGTCATTGGGGCTGGGAAAGAGATATTCCCTCCTTTCAGTTGCCAAGGTTGGATAGACTGAGCAGTTGACATCCTGCCAAGGCATGGCACCCTAATTTTATCAATTCACTCTTCTCATCCATGCATGGGTCATAAAATTTCAGTCCAAGAGTTTACTGCTGACATGATGCAGAAGTGATCACTGGTACTAAGAAGTCACTACAGGCATGGATAAGTGATCTTGCATTCAATATGCCATTTCAAATGCAGAAGCATCTTTGCATTTCAGTTTATTGCCTGTCTGAATTGGTATTCATAACATTAAAATCTATGAACATATTAATTAAACATGAACAGATGTTGATCCACAGCAACACAAGGACAGATTAGGACATGCTGATGACACATCCACACATGGGAGAATTACCTGGCCATACTGAATTTGAATCGTACTGAAAAGAGAGATATGTTGCTGAAGGTTCTTATTTTCCATTTACCAGGACAAATGCAAGAATATCAATCACAGCAGTTTATTGTATTCTTGCTTGTGTCCTGATGAGTGGAAGATGGAAAGCTTCAGGAACATGTCTCCCTTTTCAAAAAGATTTAACACATGAGAATGATACCACCTCAGAGTTCATCTGCCAGCTAGCAAGAATACATCCAACTACATGGGCTTGCCTAGGCTTTGAACTATTCCAAGAATGATCTCCTCTAGGAATGTTGTTGACTGTGAGGTTCTTAGGAATAGTATAATCTGTGGAATCAGAATTTATAGAGTGGTCAAGTCCTATGGCGTGGAGACAGGCCCTTTGCCCCGTACTGGCCCATGCTGACCAAAATGTCCATCCACACTAACACCATTTCCCTGCACTTAACCTATATCCTTCTGAACCTTTCCTATCCATGTTTTTGTCTAAATGCCTTTTAGATGTGATTAATGTACCAGAACAACTTCCGCCAGCAGCCAATTCCATATGTATACCACCCTCTTTTAAAAAAGTTACCCCTCAGGTTCCCTTTTATTCTCTCTCCTCTATACTTAAACTGATGTCCTCAATTGCCCCAGGTAAAAGACTGAGTGCATTCACCCTATCCATGCCTCTCAAGATCTTATGCACTTCTATAAGATCCTTCCTCAGTCTCCTACGCTCTAAAGAAAAATGTCCTAGCTTGTCCAACCTCTCCTTATAACTCAGACCATTGAGTCCAGGCAACATCCTTGTAAATTTCTTCTGCGCTCTTTCAAGTTAAATAGCATCCTTCCTATACCAAAGTGAGCAAAACTGAACACAATACTCCAAATATGGACTCACCAATGTCCTGTACAACTGCAACATAACTCCTCAGCTTCTATACTCAATGCCCTGACTAATGTAGGCCAGTGTGCCAAAAGCCTTCTTCACTGCCCTGTCTACCTGGGACTCCACTTTCAGAGAACTGTGCACCTGAACTCCAAGGTCCTACTGTTCCACCACACTTCCCAGGATTTTCTTTGCAACCCTTCTTGAATAAGAGCACAACATTTACTACCCTCCAGTCTTCCAAGCCCTCACCTGCGGTTAACGGTGATGCAAAAATATCAGCCAAGGCCTCCACAATTTCTTCTCTCACCTCTAGTAGTGTTCTTGGATATATCCAGTCAGTACCAGGAGATTCATACATTCTAATATATCCAACACCTCCTCTACTGCGAGCTAAATTGTCCCCAAGATATGACCACTGACTTCCCTAAGTTCCCAATTTTTCATGTCTTTCTCCACAGTAAACACAGAGAAGGAACTTTCATTGAGGACCTCGCCCATCTCCTGCGGTTCTACACATACATGTCCACTTTGGTCCTTGACAGGCGTTATTCTCTCTCTAGTTATTCTTTTTTTCTTTAATATACTTAAAGAACCTCTTTGGATTTACCCTAAGCTTCTCAGCCAAGGCTATCTCATACCCCCTTTTCACCTTCCTCATTTCCTTCTTCAGTAACTCCTGCAACTCCAATATTATCTCCAGGGATTTCCTTGACCCCAGCTGCCTGTACCTGAGCCATGCCTCCATCTTTTTTCTGGTCAAAGTCGTAGTATCTCTTGTCATCCAGGGTTCCCTATTCCTGCCAACCTTGCCCTTCACTCTCACAGGAACATATAGACTTTGAACTCGAGCTATCTCATTTTTAAAAGTCTCATACCTGCCGGAGGACCCTGTGCCTGCAAACTACTCCAATTAACCCCTGCAATCTAATTCCATCAAAATTTGCCTTGCCCCAATTTAGAACTTCAACCTGTGGACCAGTTTTATCCCTCCCAATAACTATCTTAAAATTGCTGTTCCCAAAGTGTTCCCCCACTGTCACCTCCATCACTTGTCCTGCCCTATTTCCAAAGAGTAGGTTATGTTTTGCCCCTTCCTGAATAGGACCCTCTGAGCACTGCTTGAGGAAACTTTCCTGACCATACCAAATTCCACCCAAACTAAGCCCTTAGTGCTATAGTAGTCCAAGTCCATATTAGGAAATTAAAATCCCCTATTATGACAACCCTACTGCTCCTGCAAGTATCCCCAATCTCTCCCTGCATATTTGTTCCTCTAACTCCCGTTGACTATTACAGGGCTATAGTAAAACTCCAATAACATCACCATTACCTTCTTATTTCTTCGCTCCACCCATAAAGCTTCACTGGATGATTCTTCAGTTATTTCATCTGATTGCTGCTGTGATACTCTCCTTAATCAAAAATGCAATTCCCCCTATCCTCTTTCCACCACCTTTATCCTGCCAAAAACACCTGTACCCTGGCACATTAAGCTGCCAGTCCTGCCCCTCCCTTAACCATGTTTCTCTAATGGCTATAATATCCAAGTCCCACGTACCGATCCATGCCCTGAGTTCATTGGCTTTAGCTGTCAGCCTCTTGCATTGAAGTAAATGCAATTTAATCTAACAGGCATTCCTTGCTCCCTGTCATGTTCCAGCCTGATCTGTCTCTTCACTTTACTATTTCTGATTACTGTATCTCCTTCCAGCCTCGCACTTGCCTCCCTGCTGTTGAGGATCCCACTCCCTGTGCCAATCTAGTTTAAACCCTCCCTTGTATTATTAGCAAACCTGGCTACCAAGATATTGTTCTCCCTCCTGTTCAGAAGCATCCTGTCCCTCTTGAGCAGGTCACCTCTGCCCAGAAAACATCCCAATGATCTAAAAATCTGAATCGCTGTTCCCTGCACCAATTCTTTAGCCACACACTCATTTGCCATATCCTCCTGTTTTTACCCTCACTAGCACGTGGCACTGGAAGTAATCTGGAGATTACCACCAATGAGGTCCTGGTTTTTAACTTTTTTCCTAGCCCTCTATAATCTCTCTGCAGGACCTCATCTTTATTCTTATCTGTCATTTGTGCCAGCGTGCACAATGCCTTCTGGCTGCTCACCCACCTCCTTGAAAACATTCTGCAGCCGCTCTGAGACATCCTGGGCGGTGGCACCCGGGAGGCAACAGACCACCCTGGATTCCCATTTGCTGCCACAGAATCTTCTGTCTGTCCCCGTCACTATTGAATCTCCTATCACTAAAGTTCTGAATCTCCGAAAATTAGTACTGACGGTTTATGATTGTTTAAAGTCTTGTCCTCTTTGGATGCATCCTTACCACACTGATAATATTCTTTAGGATAGAGGGGAAGAATGATCAAAATAGGTTGATGATACTTGTGGTAGATTTGATGATTTCTGCAACACAAAATGTTCATTTTATTTTCAGAAATACTAGCCCTACCGATGGCACCCAAACTAAGACAAGGTTGGCAAGCTGGGAGAAGGTATAAAATTGGGTGGTGGGATATGGACATCATGCTTATTGCCAACCCACCTTGGCTGGGATTTTATCATTGGTGGGGCAAGGTGGAAGTCAAGCAGATTGTCTACCCTTGGTCCAACTGAGGTCCTTAAGTAACCAATTAATGACCCCTCAATGAGGGCAGAAGGAAGCCCTTAATAAGCGTGTTTGGGAACAAGGGTTTCCCTCCTGTTCCGGTAGTCTGTGTTAAACAGATGGTCCCAAATAGCCATCTCTCCCCCTCACCACAACCTTTGCCACATGCGACTTCAATCAAGCCAATTTACGGAAGGTGTTTCCCAAGTACCATCAGAACATTACCTGCCCCATCAGGGGCCCAAACATTTTAGACCACTGTTACACCACTGTGAAGGATGCTTATCGCTCCATTCCCCGCCCTCATTTCAGGAACTCTGACCACAATGCAGTGTTTCTTCTCCAGGCTTATAGGCAAAAGCTCAAGCAGGAGACCCCTTGCAGATACAGGTCCAGTGCTGGTTGGAGGAGGCAGAGGATCAACTCCGGTGATGTCTGGAATCGGCTGACTGGGCCATGTTCAAACAGTCCGCAGGTACCTTGGATGAGTACACCACCACCGTCACAGACTTTATCAGCAAGTGTGTGGAGGACTGCATACCGAGGACATTAATCCGGGTGTTCCCCAACAGGAAATCCTGGATGAATCAGGACATACGGAACATGCTAAAAACCAGGCATGAGGCCTTCAGATCAGGAGACCCACTCAAGTATAAGGAATCCAAGTATGACTTTCTCAGAGCCATTAAGACAGCCAAGGACCAATACTGATCCAAACTACAGACCCAGACAGACACTCAGTGACTATGGCAAGGACTGAATGACATCACAGGTTCTAAAAAGAGACAGTGCAAGATAGCAGACTATCACATATACCTCCCAGATTCTGCTTATTTTGAGCAGAATTGCGGCAGAGAGGTAACACCTTTTCCGACAAGTCCTGACGAACCTATCCGAACAGTCACTGCATCAGAGGTCAGATCAGTTTTCCTTCGTGTGAATCCAAGGAAAGCAATGGGACCAGACTGAGTTCCAGGCCGTGCACTCAGAGCATGCACAGATCAACTGGCAGAGGTCTTCTCAGACATCTTCACCCTCTCCCTGCAGCAGGCCACTGTCCCTGCCTATTTCAAGAGGGCCAACAGCATCCCTGTGCCTAAGAAAGCTCATACAGCATGTCTCAATGACTATCGCCCAGTGGCCCTAACTTCAGTGGCCGTGAAGTGCTTTGAATGGCTGGTGATGGCATTAATTAAATCCAGCCTCCCCACTACCCTTGACCCAATTTGCCTATCGGACCAACAGATACATGTCAGATGCCATATCACTTGCCCTTCACTCCTCCCTGGAACATCTTGACACCAATAACAGCTATGTAAGAATCCCACTCATTGACTACAGTTCAGCCTTCAACACTATTGTCCCCTTGAGACTGACTACTAAACTTAGCGATCTCAGACTAAGCCCCACTCTCTGCAACTGGATCCTTAGTTTCCTGACCCAATTGGCCACAATCAGTGAAGACTGGGGACAATATTTCATCGTCACTAACACTCAACACTGGAGCCCCCCAGGGATGCGTACTCAGCCCCCTACTGTACTCACTGTATACCCATGACTGCGTCACCAAATACCAGACTAAAGCCATTTACAAGTTCGCTGATGATACCAACATAGTTGGTCGAATCTCAGATGGCGACGAAACAGACTACAGACAGGAGACGGAAGACCTGGAAAAATGATGCACTGAGAACAACCTAGCTCTCAATGCTGGCAAAACCAAAGGAACTCATTATTGACTTTCGGCGGGATGTTACTCATGCCCCCCTACACTTTAACAGCACAGAGGTGGAACAAGTGCAGAGTGTCAAGCTCTTGGGAGTGGTCATCCACAACAAGCTTTCTTGGACTCTTCATGTAGACGCACTGGTTACAAAGACCCAACAACCTCTCTTCTTCCACAGGCAGCTGAGAAAATTTGGCATGATGGCGAATATCCTTGCCAACTTTTATAGGTGCATCATCGAGAACATTCTGTTTGGATGTATCACTACCGGGTATGGCAACTGTACCATTCAAAATCGGAGACTGTTGCAGAGAGTGGTGAATGCAGCCCAGACAATCACAAAGGCCAACTTTCCACCTACAGAATCCATCTACCAGGCCCGCTGTCAAGGAAAGGCCACCAGCATTCTCAAAGATCCATCCCACCCTGGCAATGCTTTTCTACAACCTCTACCACTGGGGGAAAAGGTACAGAAGCCTGAACACAAGCACCAGTCAGTTTCGAAACAGTTTCTACCCTAATGTTGTTAGAATACTAAATGGACTCACAAACTCTTAACATTTGCATGTACCTGTGTTTTTGTTTTTGCTGCTGTTTACTTATTATTTACTATCTATGCTACTTTACTCTGTGATCTGCCTGTATTGCACACAAGACAAAGCTTTTCACTGTGCCTCGGTACACGTTAACAATAAATTCATTTCAATTCAATTCAATTCACCAACCCACTCCCTCACCAATGTCTGCCAGCCATGCCATAGGAATTCCCTCTGCCACTTAGCTAAGTGTCTGTCTCCAGTGACAATCATCATACAGGACTGCATACAGTCCCAATGGTTATCACTGGTTTGAGTAGTGCTGCTGGCTATTTTGTTGATTACTATCAGTTTTGACTCTGTGGTACTGATTTTACCTCAGAGGATCACAGATTTAGCTTCCAATTCAACGGGTGGAGCACATGGTCTGGGCTGATATTTCAATGCAGGACTAAGAGAGTGCTGCCCTATTAGAGGTGCTATCCTTCAAATAAGCCATTAACTCAAAACCCTGTGTGCTCTCATAAATGAATTTAAACCATCCTGTGACATGATGCAAAACAAAGCAATACAAACCTCCTGCTGTCTCCTTTCTCTATTTTACAACAATGATTATGGTGCAAAACTATTTAATTGACTGTGAAATGCTTTGAGGTGCCCTGAGGTTGAGGAATGCACCAAATACATCCCACTGTTATTCTGCAGTGCATTCTGGGAGGAGGAATAGGCAAGACATATCAATAGCAAAACTCGAAGCTAAGTAAAATTGATTTGGTGATTTAAGGTAATTGGCAATAGAACCAGAGGGAAGAGGAGGAGAAATTGATTATATAGCAAGTGTGTCATGTTCTGGAACACACTGACTAAAAGGATGGTGGAAACAGATTCAGCAGAAACATTTGAAAGAGAACTGGGGATGTATTTAATGGAGAAAAGCATGCAGAACTTTGAGAGAAGCAAAATTGAAGGCTAAAACACTTCAAAAGACCTGACAGAGGTATAAGGTACCAAATATCCTCTATCTGTACAGTTTGATTATATGTTTCAATTTTGAAATGTTAACAGTTACAGTTAACCTGAGAATGTAAGTTTTAAAAAAAGTTTTGTGATTTACATATGAAAGAAGTGAAACTATCATGGTCATTCTAACAGATGAGAGACTTAACAAACAATCAATGTATAATTTCAGTTACATCACACTGTAAACTTTTACTATAAATTCTGTGTCTTACAATTCTGTACTCCACAACCATCTGATGAAGGATCAGCGCTCCGAAAGCTAGTGCTTCCGAGTAAACCTGTTGGACTATAACCTGGTATTGTGTGATTTTCAACTTCAAACAAATTTGTGAGACACGATTTTCCTTGCACAAAAATTGACTATCCCGAATCAATTTTAGATTGTGAAGGAGCAAAAATGGCCTTTAATAGAGTGATATATACTTCTCATCAGATGTGGGAGTTGAAAGAGAGTTTAAGGGTTACTGCGGATAAAATCTGCCGTAAATGCTGCTGGCTGCGAATCTTATCAGATCGAATGGATCGGTTGGAGAGTCAGTTAGAAGCAATGAGGAATTTGCAACAGTAACAGTATGTGATGGATGGCAGTTATAGGAAGGGGGGAAAGTCTCAAATACAGTCACACAGATGGGTTAACTCCAGGAAAGGTAAGAGAGGTAGGCAGCTCGTGCAGGAGTCTTTTGTGGATATACCCATTTCAAGGTTTGTGCGAAGATTTGTAGTCGGGTGCTCGTTGTTGTGGTTCTGTTTGCCGAGCTGGGAATTTGTGTTGCAGACGTTTCGTCCCCTGTCTAGGTGACATCCTCAGTGCTTGGGAGCCTCCTGTGAAGCGCTTCTGTGATCTTTCCTCCACCATTTGTAGTGGTTTGAATCTGCCGCTTCCGGTTGTCAGTTCCAGCTGTCCACTGCAGTGGCCGGTATATTAGGTCCAGGTCGATGTACTTGTTGATTGAATCAGTGGATGAGTGCCATGCCTCTAGGAATTCTCTGGCTGTTCTCTGCTTGGCTGGTCCTATAATAGTAGTGTTGTCCCAGTCAAACTCATGTTGCTTGTCATCTGCCTGTGTGGCTAGTAAGGATAGCTGGTCGTGTCGTTTTGTGGCTAGTTGGTGTTCATGGATGCGGATCGTTAGCTGTCTTCCTGGTTGTCCTATGTAGTGTTTTGTGCAGTCCTTGCATGGGATTTTGTATACTACGTTGCTTTTGCTCATGCTGGGTATCAGGTCCTTTGTCCTGGTGAGTTGTTGTCTGAGAGTGGCTGTTGGTTTGTGTGCTGTTATGAGTCCTAGTGGTTGTAGTAGTCTGTCTGTCAGTTCACAAAACACTACATAGGACAAACAGGAAGACAGCTAACGATCCGCATCCATGAACACCAACAAGCCACGAAATGACACGACCGACTATCCTTAGTAGCCACACACGCAGATGACAAGCAACATGAGTTTGACTGGGACGACACTACTATTATAGGACAAGCCAAACAGAGAACAGCCAGGGAATTCCTAGAGGCATGGCACTCATCCACTGATTCAATCAACAAGCACATCGACCTGGACCCAATATACCGGCCACTGCAGCGGACAGCTGGGACTGACAACCAGAAGCGGCAGATTCAAACCACTACAAAGGCCGGAGGAAAGATCACAGAAGCGCTTCACAGGAGGCTCCCAAGCACTGAGGATGTCACCTAGACAGGGGACGAAACGTCTGCAACATAAATTCCCAGCTCAGCGAACAGAACCACAACAATGTACCCATTTCAAACAGGTATGCTGTTTTGGAAAATGTAGGGAGTGATGGATTCTCAGGGGTTTGTAGCACAAACAGCCAAGTTTCTGGTATTGAGACTGGCTCTAATGCAACGAGGGCTACATTGGGTTCCAAGAGATCAATTGTGTTACGGGACTCTCTAGTGCAAAGTATAGACAGACGCTTCTGTGGCCAGTATCGAAAAAGCTTCCCGCGTGCCAGGAGGTACAGTTAGTAAGTTTGCAGATGACACCAAAATTGGAGGTGTAATGGACAGCGAAGAGGGTTACTTCAGATTATAATAGGATCTTGATCAGATGGGCCAATGGGCTGAGAAGTAGCAGATGGAGTTTAATTCACATAAATGCGAGGTGCTGCTGCATTTTGGGAAAGTAAATCTTAGCAGGACTAAGGTAAGGTCCTAGGGAGTGTTGCTGAACAAAGAGACCTTGGAGTGCAGGTTCATAGCTTCTTGAAACTGGAGTTGCAGATAGATAGGATAGTGAAGAAGGTGTTTGGTATGCTTTCCTTTATTGGTCAGAGTATTGAGTACAGGAATTGGGAGGTCATGTTGCGGCTGTACAGGACATTAGTTAGGCCGCTGTTGGAATATTGCGTGCAATTCTGGTCTCCTTCCTATTGGAAAGATGTTGTGAAGCTTGAAAGGGTTCAGAAAGGATGTTGCCAGGGTTGGAGGGTTTGAGCTATAAGGACAGATTGAACAGGCTGGGGCTGTTTTCTCTGGAACGTGGAAGACTGAGGGGTGACCTTATAGAGGTTTACAAAATTATGAGGGGCATGGATAGGGTAAATCGGCAAAGTCTTTTCCCTGGGGTTGGGGAGTCCAGAACTAGAGGGCATAGGTTTAGGATGAGAGGGGAAACATATAAAAGAGACCTACGGGACAACTTTTTCACACAGAGGGTGGTACGTGTATGGAATGAGCTGCCAGAAGTGGTGGAGGCTGGTACAATTGCCACATTTAAGAGGCATTTGGATAGGTATATGAATAGGAAGGGTTTGGAGGGATATGGGCCGGTTGCTGGCAGGTGGGACTAGATTGGGTTGGGATATCTGGTCAACATGGACGGGTTGGACCGAAGGGTCTGTTTCCATGCTGTACATCTCTATGACTCTATGACTCTGAATCCTACCTTTTGTAATCACCTCCAACAATTTACCCACATCTGATATCAGACTCACTGGTCTCTTGTTCCCTGATTTCTTCTTACAACCTTTCATAGACAAAGGTACAACATTTGTCATCCTCCAGTCAGCACCCACAGTTATAGATGATGCTTGCCAGTTTTGTTTTGAATTGCTTTATTAGTGGCAGGAGCCTCCACAAGTAGCTCTGATATAAAGCTCCTTTGGTTTGACTGCTGCTGCCACGATGTGATCATACTGAGGACATAGATAGAGCTCGATCAGTCCTCATAGCAGTGAAAAGCAATCTTTTACTCTACATCACATACAGTACGTAAGTGGTAGAAGGAAGCATTCATAGAATATCACAGGCTTGGTCCGAGATCAATGTATCAGCAGACATCGCTGATGACATTATTCCTGACAAGATGTATCTATTATCTTACAATTGCCTTCCATTCTCATGTTGCTCCATTTTCAACTATTATTAATTTCTCCAGAAGAAGCCACATTTGGATTTTATCTCATCTCTTTGCTTATTGTGTGTCTTTCACACATCCAGTGTAAGGGAAAGATAAAACTGTTATTGTCCTACCAGACCAATTATTCGAGATGGACGACAGCTGGTGGTTTAACCTGAGGGTCACCATGTGTCAGGTGAAGGGAGGGATTGAGATGGAGAGTTCTTCATGGTAACCTCAGCCAGTGCAGTACTTCATGAAAAGCTAAAGTTCCGTACAAAGAGAATGATTTTCCACAAGACCTAGCTTGCTTTGTTTGACACTTTTTTTTGGACTTTTGCAACTCATCCACCAAAATTGCCGAGGGCGAACTGGAAGATCCCCAGAAATTCACCTGGATAATTAATGACTGCAAGGCTTTCAGAGAAAGAGAAGGAGGTGGCTAACTTCTGTATGCTATCATTAATACAAAGCAGGAGCAGACCCTTGGGTCTAGAATTGCTGGGAGGCACTCACAAAGAACATTATTTTTATCTATTATTAAGCTGCATAATTAATAAGCATTAATCAGGTCCACACAACATGCTTTAGTGGTTTTATTAAAATTTGAAAAACACACCTTGGAAGTCAATTGATGAACACTATTATGATCGTCATTTTTATTTTCAAAATTAGCCATCAAATTCTGTCTAAATAGGTATTTCCTTCAGTTTTATAATTATCCACGCCAGCTTCAGTTATTTCTGTCTGACAGGCAGCAGAAAAAAAAGTCTCATTTGCAACGTGAAGTTAATGAAAATTAGTTTCAGTAGGTGTTTCCCAAAGGCTTCTCCTGAGGCCAAATGTATTTGCCAGCCTAGCAGTTTGTGCATTGCATACATTCATATCGGCTGATGACATGGTGGTGCTTCACAGTTCACTTTTACCGAATTAAATTGCAAATGGCCCCTTCATGTGAAACGGAATGACAAGGCTCAGGTTCACTTAATGTTTAAAAATAAATTTTCCATTGTTTGCAGTCCCCGCAAAAATAGCTATAGAGGTGAAAGATTTGACAGGCTGGGTTCAAGCTGCACCTCACGCAGCTCCTGCCAAAATGAAATATCTTGGTTTTATCTTGTTGTCTGATTCCACTCACTGCTTTAGTTGGTAATCTTTTTGTGCGTCTCTTGATCTTATTTGCAATGCATCCTCGATGTGAATACCAAGTGTTTCAAGTCACTGTGGATTTCAACAACCAACTGATGCAGTAATGCTGAAAGAAAAACTGGCTTTTGACGAGTACAGTTGATGGGTTTTAATTAGAAATATTTTGCCATTTATATCAGGCAACCGTGACATCACCATCTGGTGGCAAAAAGTTGCTAATGATCTTTGCAAGGAAGGTAAATAGTTACTTTATAAACTGGGAGGTTGTGCCTGAAATGCAGAAAAATAATTAATGCCAGATAGAAAATTGGATTTTGTCCCTCTGTGTAAGGTGTCTGAGGTTTTATTTGAAATTAGATGCTACAAATGGTCTTATGAAATGCTAGCTATGAAATTCAATGTCCAATGAAAATGGAATTTAAATGTAATATATTAGGGAAAGTGTATAACATACCATCAATATATCAATTATTTGTTTATATATTGATTCACATAAAAATTAAAAACTCCACAATGATTTGCAAAGACAGCCTCAAGATTTTGCTCAATAGGTTTTCTGCACAGAGGTGCCTCATTTTAAATATCTGGATAAACAAACGTTATCCTCAGGAAAAAAGAAGTCCATTCTTATAAAAATAAAACAATAAATTCGGCAGAATCAGCAGCACTCCAGTTTAGGCGATGATGTATGCATGTGAGTCGTGAGCAGAGCATCGCCAGAATCTCTAGCAGCTCCAAAATTATCTGCAATCTGAATCATAGATGTATCCTGACCCTGCCGTTGTTGGCCATGTCACATGGACTCAGGATATTACTTGGGTCAGGTCAGTGTTGAAACCATGTTTCCCTTTGTGGGAGAATCTAGAACTAGGTATCATAGTTTAAAAGTAAGGGATGGCTCATTTAAGACAGAGACAGGGGACAAAAGATTCTCTCAGAAGTTGAGAGGTTTTGAATTCCCTTCCCCAAAGAGCAATGTAGAATGTTAAATATTTGTGACGCCGAGGTAGATAAATTCTGGTTTAGCCAGGGAATGAGAAATTATTGGAGGTACACAGAAATGATTGAGGGTAAAATCTGATCAGCTATAATCTGAATGATGGAACAAGCTTGAAGGGTTGAGAAGTCTACTTTTATTTCTCATTTGTATGTCTGCCCATGTAGAAGGCTGCTGATTAAGAGGCAGCTTCTACATTCAGCAACCAATTAAAGATGCTGGGTAGGTTCCCGAGGTATGATGAACAAAGCTCTGGACGGTTAGCAGCCCCCCAACACCCCACCCCCACCCTCCGCTAAGGCTAAATGTCACAGAGTCAGCCAGGGAACCTAAAATTTAGGAGGCTTCTAGACCATTGCTCATGGCTGAGATCTTCTTATCCCAGAGACTCCCATCATGAAGAGATTGAGAGGAGGCATCAACAACTATAATAAGACCTGCCTCCAGTTACTGCTGTGCTCTGACCGCAGTAGAGTCAAGAGTGTGGCGCTAGAAAAGCACAGCAGGTCAGGCAGCATCCGAGGACCTGGAGAATCAACGTTTCATGCAAAAGTAGAGGTTATTCCAATGAATGAAGTGGCCTAGTGGCATCAACAAATGAGCTTCAGTTAGTTCCTTAACTGGCAAGTGTCTACCCACCATTATTGGACAAATAGTCACTGCCACATTGATCCTGCTTCCAGCATTGTGCTCAGAGATAGGAACACGCTACAGACACTATATTCACATTTTTCTCCTGGTCTCACCCCTAATGGCACCTCTGTGGGTTGATAAAATTCCACAACATCCAGTGCTACACCGAATGTAACTCTAGTGATACTGTACTTCACACATCATCAAATTTTAATCAAAGAAGAAAGTGCTGGAGAAACTCACAAGATTTGAAAACAGCCATGGACAGAGTTGCTATTTCCAGTCCAAATATTCTTTGTTGGAACTGAAGACAGGTGGAAAAGCCCTATGGTCTTTTGTTGAAAGGGAAGGAGAGGTACATGGAGGAGAAGTAGGTCAGGGAAAGGCCGCAGACTGAGCGGAGGTGTTCTGCAATGTTACCACCCAGTCCGTAAGCTTGACCATGACCTTCCGAATGCTTGCCATTCCAAAACCCCATCGTGTACTCTTGCTCACATTTCAGTCCTAGGCCTGCTGTGGTTTTCCAGTGAGGCCCAATGCAAACTTGAGGAACAGCACTTCAGTTTCTAAATGCGTACTTTACAGTGTTCTAGACTGTGAGTAGCTGGGCTGGAATCATACCTTGTCTTCTCTGAAATCTTTACCACTCCTTTAATCTTGTTTCAGCTTTGATCAGTTATTTCCCTTAACTTCAACCAAGATCTGCCTCTCTGTTCATGCCCCCTTCCCTCCTTTTCAACAGCTTCAAATCCATGACTGTGAAAATCTATGGAGCCGATGATGATGATCTTTCAATTAATGGTACTGTGCAGACAGCTGCTGCTCTGCAAGTTGATAGTAGGCCATATATTCTGTAGCTCCTCATGTGCTTGTCAGACCAGCGTGAACAGGGCCTGATCGAGGCTTTTGCCCGCCACTCCTCTTCGAGTTGTTGAACTCTCCTGTGTCTATTCTCTTGTGCAACTGTCTTTGGATGTTGTACTTCCTCAGACTGTGTTTCAATAATAATTAAACTGGGGATAAGAATAAAAGCTAAAGAATCACATTTCTACCTCTCTTTAGATCTGAAAAAGAGTCATGGCGCGCGAACATTAATTCCAATTCTCTCTCTGCACATGCTGCCAGACTTTGTGAGTTTTTCCTAGCACTGTTTTTTTTACTTCTGCTCTCAAACATCTGCAGTTCGTTAATTTTAATCAAACAGAAA
This sequence comes from Chiloscyllium plagiosum, assembly GCF_037043375.1. Lineage (NCBI taxonomy): Eukaryota > Metazoa > Chordata > Chondrichthyes > Orectolobiformes > Hemiscylliidae > Chiloscyllium > Chiloscyllium plagiosum. The sequence continues at coordinate 59,243,322 of NW_028270148.1, forward strand.
TTGACTTAAGATCAGCTTCACGGTGATCCGTGGCCAACTGGAATAGATGGAAATCAGAGACTCTTATCTGAATTTCAGACGTGTTCTCCCTGTGAGCACTGTTCCATGCTGGGAATGCCGGATTGTAGGTTTACTCAGAATGAATTATTCAAGATATGCAAAACCTATTGTTCAAAAGGGCAACAGTGTGTCGTGAAGCTGCTCTTTGGAAACTGGCTGGTACCGATCTGAAATTTCCAGCACTGTTTATATGGGCACTCAGAGCCATTAATCAAGGTACCAATTTAGAGATTGAAAGGAACATTTCTATCACTATATTCCTCCTCCTTTACTGTGTTTTCTTTTTGTATTTTTGACTATTTCCAGCCTTGAATATTTGAAATGGTAAGTGTGAAATGGGAGTGACCACAGAGAACATAAAAACAGAAAGTAATGGAGAAACTCAGCCGGTCCGGCAGCATCTGTGGACAGGCCCGTTTTGAAGTTGACCAACAGGAGGGGTACCATCTGCAGATCTTGCCAATGACACCAATGAGAAACATTTGCAGAGGCCAGATCTGACATTAATTGTGGCTTGACCAGATCGTTCTTAAAATCGTCCATAGGGAAGTTGAAACAACAGGGCTAAAAGTGGATAAGACCCAAAACCTGGTGCAATGATCACAATGTGCAATTGACACACTGCTGATGGACACCCCCAAACCCCCCCCAAACCCCCCCCAAAACCCCTACACACACCCCTCCCCAAACCCCACCCCTGACTGAGAATTGCAGGAGAGGTTTGTGGAAGATTAAGCTAACATACAATAATTAAAGCGAACTTTCATCTTTTAAAGGAGAATTGTATCCTGGCTACAATAGATGCACATAAAAAAATACAGCTGAGGAGCAGCAGTAGAAGGTTCAGCCCCTTGAGCCTGTTCTGCTGTTCAATAATATCCTGAATGTTTCCATTCCCAATTCCACATTCCTGCCTAGCCCAATAATCCTTCACCTGCGTACTCAGCAAGAAACTATTTACCTGCATCTTCAAAATATTCACTCTGATTCCAATACCTTTTCAAGAAGAGAGCTTAAAAAGATAATGCATTTCACTTCACTGCTATTTTAAATGGCTGATCTCTGATTTTTAAAGTGATCCCTAGTTGTTAATTCCCCAAAAGGCAAATCATTTTGGTTTTATGGCAATATTGCGTTAATAGCAAACTTTACACGTGCTGCGATTGCAGTAGCAGCATGAAACAGCTAGCTTCACCTGTTGCTCAAATGTTTGTGATAGCTTACCCTTTCAGCATGATCCGAGGTAGGCAGGGCACTTTTCAGGACAATGAGTGACTTCCTAAGGGCCTTCCATGAGTTAGGATGACATGCAGAGAGAAATGATCTGATCAGGGCAGCCAATATCCTGCAGGATACTCCCAATTTCACTAACAGCTCTGCATGGTGAACAAACGGTTCAGGCCCTATTTATGGCCAACTTATAACCCGTGGAACTGTAGGAAACTCAATGTGTACACTGACTAGAGAATTTAGGTTTTCATTAGCTATCTTCCCGGGCTGATTTTTCAACTAGAACACCAAGGAAAGGAAGCTCATTTCTGTGTACCATTTCAAAAGTGAAATGAGCAGGATGGTGTCCAGTCAAATTCACTATATCCTTCCAGGACATTTATCTCAGACGTTTCAACAATAGATGCTGATAGCTGTTTCACGCTGATAAAATGCACTGGCAACTCAGTTCAAGCCAGAAATGACATTCTGCCTGTCACACAAATTGGTAATATGCTGTATGAACTTCAATGATCTCAAGTATGTCAGCCATTCATCCCAAAGACTGGAGGATCATATCAAACAGCATATCCATTTAGCTGTTTGCAACAAGCAGAGAACTAACCAGATCCAAACCAGCTGCACTTGCAAAAGTTACAATTCAATATCCAACATTAGATGGAATTCTGCAAATCAACAGAATGTGCAAGGTATATTCTGACAATCAATTTGGGGTTATATGTCTTGCTCACATTATGGTGCACTTGTACCTACTGAAAATGACATATTAATATGCATGGCCTTGTTATTTGTAGATGGAAAGAGCATGTACCTGTTTCAAAATAGGTGACAACTATTTGTGGGTTCATTTTCCAGGGCAAAGTCCTGACTGGAATAATCTGCTTGGTGGGAAACTTAAGCAAAGCCTGGCTACTTAATATGAATCAGAATTAATGGATGTGTAATTGATGATACGCCTCTACCAAACACAGTCTATTTGCCATCGAATTAGCATTTTCCTTTCATGCAGTATAAATGTTGGGTTTCTCCTTAAATTTGCATTCTTGCAACATATCCTGAAGAGTTCAAGATGGAAACCTTTGACAAAATGTTTTTTCAGCAATGCTCAAGTTCTATACGACCATATGAAGATTTTTTTAAAAACCTTTTGTTCTTTAGCCAATTTCTTTAAATTTATATCCTCCAATTATAGATTATTTTGCCATTGGAAGAAATTTCTCCTTCTTTGCTTTGTCACAGTCCTTTTGCCTTTCAACGTCTCTATTGAGTTTTCTTGTGATCTTCTTACTCAAAGGACAATAATTCCAGTCTCTTTAGTTTCTCAATGTGTCTAAAATCTGACATCCCTAGTATCATTTTAGTCAATCTGATCCCCCCGCACCCCCCCCCTCCCCCCTCCCCAGTGGTTAACAAGGGGCAAGCAAATTGACCTTATAAAAAAAGTAGCAATCAATCCAGCAATTAAGATAAGATATGCAAATCAACAACTCTGAAATTTTGTAAGGAACAAGATCTTAGATAACATTATCGACAGTTAGGGAGGTACGAATGGTTTGTGTTTGTTTGATTGTTTATTGTGTCTTATAACCATGCTCCAGATCTACCTGATGAAGGATCAGCAATCCGAAAGCTAGAGCTTCCAAATAAATCAGTTGGACCATAATTTGGTGTTGTGTGATTTTAAACTTATTTCAAAATAGACATCATGAATTCTGCCTTTTACAAAATTTGCTTTCTAGACCCACAAACGTGGTTTCTAAAAATATCTTTCAAACTTAAGCTTTGCAAGTATAGGACATTGTATAAGTCACTTTTGGAATATTGCGTGCAATTCATGGTCTCCCTCATATAGGAAGGATGTTGTGAAACTTGAAAAGGTTCAGAAAAGATTTACAAGGATGTTGCCAGGGTTGGAGGGTTTGAACTGTAGGGAGAGGTTGAATAGACTGGGGCTGTTTCCCCTGGAGTGTTGGAGGCTGAAGGATGACCTTATAGAGATTTATTAAATCAGGATGGGTATGGATAGGGTAAATAGACAAGAGTCCCTGAGTTGAGGGAGTCCAGAACTAAAAGGCATAGGTTTAGGGTAAGTGGGAAAAAAAATTAAAAGTGATCTAAGGAACAACATTTTCATGCAAAAGGTGGTGAATGTATGGATTGAGCTGCAAGAAGAAGTGGTAGAGGCTGGTATAATTACAACAGTTAAAAGGCATCTGGATGGGTACATGAGTAGGAAGGGTTTGGAGGCAGATAGGACTAGATTAGTTTAGGATACCTGGTCAGCATGGACGGGTTGGACCAAAGGGTCTGCTTCCGTGCTGTACATCTTTATGACTCTATGACTCTAAGTCAGTTTACACAACTCTTAAGAGTTGATGCCTGCAAATGCTTCCTCTAATTTAAAGAAGTGCTGAGACAAAGACACTTTATCTTTCTCAGAAATTATATGCGACTGAGAGTACAATTGCCTTGAACTAGTTGTTTGAATGTCAAATTTTTCTTTAGGCAGATTTGAAGATTGTGCTTAAATGTAAAGTATAATTGTTATGGTAAAACTATCTTTAATTGAATTTATGGATAACACTCCTTAGTTGGGTACAGTTTTGGATATTTATTTCTGTTAGATTAGTCACTAGAGAGATATTTACATGTGAATTGACCATCTTTAATTACTCCATCCTCTGTGTTTTGGCACTCATTGCTATAACACAGCCCAGAATTGATTTTGATCAGCAATTTGATAATCCCAAACTTATCCCTCAAGAAGATAATAATATCCTGGAATTATTCAGTTAGAATTGTAGATGCTGATAATGGTTAACTTACATTAGTTGTTTTTGCTATAATATGGTTATAGATGAATTGACAGAATTGTGCACGTCTGAAAACTCCTAGGAAGAAGGATACTTTAGTAATTCCAAGCCAATAGCAAGGAATGCCCACTAAATTCCTTTAGTAACCTAAAATCTCTCTCAGTTGAGGTTTTAGTTTAACAATAAATTCAGCTGATATACCTGTATCGGAGGGGTACTGATAGTTGAACCATTAACAGCTACAATGTTTCACTCATGAACTAAACACTATTTTATAAAAATTTACATAATTTTCTGGATTTTGTGTTTTATAACTTATAAATATATGGAACCCATACACTCCTTTAAACAACCTTTCCCATCCTCAGAGATGTATGTGCATTAGGACCAGCAATTTCAAAACTTGACTTTTTTTCTATTGCCTCTTCTCATTCTTCGTCCCAAAGCTTCTCCGTGTTCAATTTTACCAATCATCCTGAAAATTGTGATTATCCTCCTTACAGTCTGCTACACCTTACCATCTGCAAACTTTGAAGTTTTGCCTATTATACCCATGAATATGCATCCAAAAGAGCAGTGGTCCTCATTCTCCATGGGACACCACCATACTTCTGCCTCCAATCTAAAAAATAACTGTTCCCATTTACAGTCTGTGTTCTGTACCTTGGTCAATTTCTTATCCAGCTTTGCTGCTTTAATCTCATGGGCTGTAGAGGATGTGCTGAAACAGTATTCAGCAGCCTGTAATAGTCATAAATGAGGGAGCTGCCACTCAAATTTATGTGACATCTAGTCCATCAAGCATCCTTACTGAGATAACAATCAATATGCCCTCGAGAGAGAGAGCGGGGTCAGACTGTCAAAACAGCACCAGATATAGCTGACTTAGGTGCAGGCCCAGCACATGAACACCATTAGGAGATCAAATGTCACAGAAGGCTGCTATGGAAACCATGAAGTCAGACAGCTCACATACTCATCCTGCCAATACAGAAGCATTCTGGAAAAGTAATAAGTTAGGTACCATACTTCACAAAGAAATCATTAATGCTTTCATTGTGGTGAAACAGATTGAGAAAATCACAAGAACACAATTGCTTGGGTAAAATTCCTGCTTTAAGATTATTTGTACAATGTGCCTAAAATTTATACAGTCTTGTGTAGAATAATGTAAAGCACAAAATATGGCTTACCGGCCATAAGTGTGTAAGTAAAGTAAGATGTAGCAGAGTGATTAGGGTGTGATTTTAGAATGTGATTTCATATGTCCTGATATATCGCAAGGCTGGGTTGCACTACTGCTTCTGCAATTGCATCCTTATTATAATTATCAACAATCGTACTGACATGCCTTTGGGATTCAGCCTTTCTTACTTCATAATGAGACCTCCTTGCAGTGTTAGACAGTATGTGGCAGATGGTAATGATACTTCGGGCCCTTGGGGTTAGACTGTAATGCATCTTCTAATCTGTCCAGAAACTGCAAGTACTGTTCAAATTCCCAATAGTATACTCTATAATCATCCTGGTTGTACCATAAGCTTATTGTATCTTGTTACAACCAAGGAAGGAAAGGTCAAATGCTTCCCCTTTTTCACTCTTCTTTGATTGGCAACTACAGGTATTTTTGTTTGAAAATAATATATTTGCTGATTCAAATCAGTACATAACTGTTTACATGCTGTGGTCACAAAATAACTAGTCAGACAAATTTTCTTGAACCAGAAGGAGACTAGTTTTATTAAACTTGGACCAATCCAAGTAAAGTAATAAGATACACATTAACTTTCCCTCTCATGCACACAGACACAAACAACAGTGTACAGAGTGGACAAGGGTACCACATACAACTCCATCAAAAACAAAGAGAATTCATGATCTGTGACTTGACAGACTTCATGTTGAATTTGATCACGTCGACTTTTCTGATATATGTTTATATATGTTTGTGTGTGTGTGTGTGTGACTGAATTGGTTGTTCTTCTCACAACTGTGGAATGGAGGAAGTCCTTTCTTTAAAATCTCTACTGTTTCACATGGAGAAAGAATCAACAATAGCAGGAAGGGCTCAAACCATTTTAAAAGTTCTGTAATCAAATTGTCTGACAGGTATCTCTATACAATCATACCACAGGGTTCATCTTAAAAATGATTGCCAATGGGGATTGCACATTCAGCACAGAACATCCAAAACTAAGAGTATTCTTGGATTTCTCAATTTGTTTTGCAGCAAAAGGCATCAGAGTTATAGCTTAACAATCATTTGTTTTTCCACTTTTAGTGGAATTGAGTTGTCTGCAAGATCCTCATATTGCAAAAGATATAAATAAGCTTGAAATGATCCAATGACACTCTATGTAATTCTGCACACATAACTATAGGCAACACACCAGTGTGACGTCCTTGATTAAAGTTTGGAATGGGGATCACTACAGCATTGTGACCTTATTCAACAAAGTACAGAATGGAGTGGTGAGAATTAGCAGAATCATATACCTGGTGTCCTCTGGCAATGACATAACATCAAGTATTCTCACAAGTTACAAAGACTGTTTCTTTCCAAGGAAGTGTATCAATAAGCCTTCTTTCCAAGGACAATCTCACAATGGAACAAGCTGACAACAGAAATAGTCACAGCCACATCACTTGAATTCTTCACACCTATCTTCAATTTATTTCCATTGTCAGAACTTTCATTGTCAGAACTACCATGTCAAATCTGGACTAACTCACTCTAACCATATAAACATTAGTTAAATCCAAATATTAGTCTGTGAATGCCAATACAACTGAAGCAGAAATGGTGTGGAGAAAGATTTTAGAAGGGACCCCACTTAGTTTCTCAGCTGCTTGTCTAGTTCTTCTGAGCATGTGCTTAAAACACATAAAAGCCTGGTGTTGCAATTTGACTCCAATGCACAATGCATTGGTTTATATGAACTAAAATATACAAAGGTGATGGCTTATCATGTTACCTTCATTCTCCAACTGACAGAAATTCAACCTTTCAAAGAAGCCTGCATGTCCTGGAAGAACCTTCAACATTCAGGAGCACCTATTCCAGGGTGGATGTGTGGGGCACAAGTCTACAAAATCCACCAAAGACAACAAACTCCTGAGAAGAGTGAAAGAACTCCATATGACCTGCAATTAGCAAGATACCTGTGGTAAGCATTGAAGGTATTCAACTGCTGGAAATGATGGAAAGCTAAATGCTTAGACAATGGGACCCTGGTCGATTATTTTTATTCAATTTGTAGGATACACTTCTGGAGCAGATAAGTCTTGAACCCAAGCCTGCTGGCCCAGAGGAAGGGACATTACAGCTGCACTACAACAGCCCTTTTGAAACCAACTTCTGTGGACTTGCATTTGCAGGGCATGTGCATATGGTTCTGGTTTACAATCAGAATATTTTCTTATCCTTCAGCAGTTCGAACCGCTCCCAGACCTTCGACACTGGACTTATTTCTGGGGATGTAAGTGAAGAGGCAGTAGACAGGTGTTTAGAGGCAAAAGAAGCTCTGCATTGATTTAAGGTATGAAAGATAATTATAATACAAGAAATAAATAATTCAATAAATTGAGGAACTTAACACCATTAAAATATAGATGAACAATAGTACTATAAAATGTACTATTAATTAGATTACCACTATTAGAACCTTATCCTACTGACACACAGTGTTTAATTTCAGACTCTTTAATCAGGCTTCCTATCCTTGGGTCCCAATGCAGTGTCACCACCCACCTTTCCGTCCCTGCCAGCTAGGTTGGAACTTTGGTGTCTTGGGAGTTTATGCTCAACAGTCAGAAATGTAGTGTTGAAGTGCACCTGGCTTGCAGTACCCAAACCCTGGATGAAGACTTCAGACTGCCTAGGTTCTTCAGTTTGGGCTGAGTCAGCTGATGCGGTAAGATGCGTATTGGATCCACAGGGTAAGTACATGGTTTTCTTTACTTTCTGCTGGTTTGGTGGGCCTGGCTTTCATCTCAGGTTGTGTCTGAGGACTTATGGTGTCAATCGGGTCGGTTGTTTCTCAGGGTTGTCAGAGAGTCATAAAGATGTACTGCACAGAAACAGACCCTTTAGGCCAACTCATCCATGTTGACCAGATATCCCAAATTAATCTAGTCCCATTTGCTAGCACTTAGTACATATCCCTCTAAACCCTTCCGAGTCATATATCCATCCAGATGGCTTTAAATGTTGTTGGTCGTTAGTTTTGCTGGCTGTGGTCGGTTGCTACGGTTCTTGCCGCCGGTTCTCTTGGTTTGAAACAGGCCAAGTCTAGAAGCTTCTGTTTGGATAGTATTGGTTGTCTTCACTGTCTTGGATGCCTTTGTTCTGATCAGGCCCTTGGTTCAGCTTCCATGTTCTCAGTTCAGCCTCTGTAGTTCTTAGGTCCAAAGCTGCTCTCGGGGGGCAGCTGCTTGTGCAGAAGCTTGGTGTTGATAAATGCCAACCTCAGGTGAGATTGGCACTGGCAGTTAGATCTTGATGTTCTCTTCTGAAGTTAATTAGCCTTCTGATAATTATGAGGAAGTGAGGACTGCAGATGCTGAAGACCAGAGTCGAGTGTTTGGTGCTGGAAAAGCACAGTAGGTCAGGCAGCATCAGAGGAAGAGTTTATACCCGAAACTTCGACTCTCCTGCTCCTTGGATGCTGCCTGACTAGTTGTGCTTTTTCAGCACCACACTCCAGTTTCCGATAATTAGAATATGTGTGAGTGAGTTTTGATCAAGGCTGAACGTCAGTATCTCTGTAGGCCCCATACTGTCTGCACTGAGTATTGCCAGGTATAAAAGCTGCCTCGGGCTACAGTCAGTTAGTTTTGGTCAATTGTTCTTTTAGAAAGGAGGTATAAATTGGGATTCCAGGCTAAACAGTAGTCCCAGGCAGCAATCTCCATTCTGCTGATTGTGTTGCATATTTCCCATAGAATCTGTATTGAACCTGGATTGAAAACAAAAAATGCTGGCGATTATACACTTAATGATAAGGTCGTGGGCAGTGTTGCTGAACAAAGAGACCTTGGAGCGCAGGTTCATAATTCCTTGAAAGTGGAGTAGATAGTGGTAGGTAAGCAGGAAGCAGGTAGATTGGATAGTGAAAAAAGCATTGTTGACAGTAACAGGTAAATTGTTATGCAGTTAACCAGGAAATCAACTACTAACTCTGGTACAGGCTGGAAAGCAGATAGCTAGGATAGTGAAGAAGGCGTTTGGTATGCTTTCCTTTATTGGTCAGAACATTGAGTATAGGAATTGGGAAGTCATGTTGTAGCTGTACAGAACATTTGTTAGGCCACTTTTGGAATATTGTGTGCAATTCTGGTCTCCCTCCTATTGGAAGGATATTGTGAAACTTGAAAGGGTTCAGAAAAGATTTTCAAGGGTGTTGCCAGGGTTGCAGGATTTGAACTGTAGGGCGAGGCTGAATAGGCTGGGACTGTTTTCCCTGAAATGTTGGAGGCTGAGGCTGACCTTATACAGGTTTCTAAAATCATGAGGAATATGGATAGGATAAATAAACAAAGTCTTTTCCCTGGGATGGGGGAGTCCAGAACTAGAGGGCATAGGTTTAGGATGAGAGGGTAATGATTTAAAAGGGGTCTAAGGGGCAACTTTTCCACGCAGAAGGTGATGCATGTATGAAATGAGCTGCCAGAGGAAGTGGTGGAGGCTGGTACAATTACAGTATTTAAAAGGATCGGGATGGGTATATGATTAGGAAGGGTTTAGAGGGATATGGGTTAAGTGCTGGCAAGTGGCATTAAATTAATTTAGAACACCTGGTTGGCATGGACAAGTTGGATGAGTTGAAACAGAATGATCTGTTTCCGTGCTTTACGTTTCTATGATTCTATTATAGCAGGTCAGGCAGCATCCATGGAGATAAAGCAAGTTAACGTTTGAGTCGAGATGACTCTTCATCAAAGCTCCATCAGGCTCTTCATCTAGATTCAAAATATTGGTTTGCTTTCTATCCGTGGATGCTGCCTGACCTGCTCAGTCCCAGCTGTCCTCTTTATCTTTTAACAGTTCTGAAAAGTCCAGAGTTTCATTCAGCACTTTAAATATTGGGGAGTTGTGCTCAATCCTACAGGTGAGACTTGAAACTGGGCTTTCTGGCCCAGGGACCTGAGTTTAACCTGGCTTCCAGGCTTGACCAATTGAAGTTACAATTGGAAAACATAATTAATTTTGAATCGATTATGCGCTGGACTGAAATTGCAACATAGGCATCATGACAGAGCTCCTTGAATAAACTGCATTACTTACCTTCCTGATATATCAGTGTGTAGCAAACTGACTGACCCTGTAGATGTCCTCAATAATTACATGAGACACAGATATGCAGGAAAATTGAAGGCTGTTTTGATCTGGACAATACTGAATGGGACCCTATTTGAAGGTTAAGCAGATAACACTGTTTTGGTAATCCTCAATCTCAGTTTTTTGGAAGTCATTTAATTCCCTAGTCAAAGCTTCCTGTCAGATGGCTTACCAATGGAAGAATGTGGTCAATAACAAGAAAAGTTTGCATTTATATAGCACTGCTGTTATACTGGGATATCCTAAGCTGCTTGTAGAATTTGTCCTTATACCCCTAAAGGATTACATTTCTGCAGCTCTATAACTAATACAAAGTGTTGTTAGTATCAAGTCAAAGTTATAGGTTAACTTTTGGGATTTAGTCTGCCTGAAACAGGGAACCATGCTGGGTACATTGAGTTCCATGACATGGTAGACTGCCATTGCTGGCTGTTTCTGGTGCTTTGTAGACACACAATCTAAAATGTGCACCGAATGCAGTCTGTACCAGAGTTTGTAGTTGATTTCCTGGTTAACTGCATAACAGTTTACCTGTTACTGCCAACAAGCTGTATGGTGCAGTGATATCTTATTGATATGGATGGGAGGAAAAAACTGCACATGCAATATAATAAATAGCTTTGTAATGTGGTGCACTTTCTCCTTGTGTCAATGATAACAAATTAAGCTTGCCTTATGCACATAACCAGTGTAGTAGTACACTGAAGTCTTTTACCCTTGAACAAATTGTTACAGTTTCATACATGGAAAGGAAATGTGGCAAATAATGAACCACTTACCGTAATGAATTGGGGATATTGCTCTCTGCCCTTTAATTTCCATTCCGTTGTTCCAGCATGAATTTCTATATCAGGCAAATTAAATCAAAGTTAAGCCCACATGGGTTTGAAACTTGATCTGAATGTAGAAGTGCGTTTGCATGCAAGAAAGACCACACTTTGATTTTTATTTGAAGAAATCCAATTTTGCTCTCCATTCCCAACCCCACATCATTTTCCTTTGGCTTTTTTGCATGGACTGTGAGTGCCTATTGGGAAAAAAAAAACAAAGATGTGCCTCTGCTGAAGTTGGGTTCCTCATTTAAAATGGGGGACAAAAATTAGGTTTCTGTCCACTCTCCATTTTGGTTTTCGGGGCTTTGGAAGCCCAAGAAATTTTATGAAGAAGGTAGAAAACGTGCTAGCGGGTATGGAACAGTCTGGAAAGCAAGTGTGGAGTATCTTCATACTTCCAGATATTCAATATATGGCATTTAATTGTAATGCAGACATGTCCAAATGCAATAATTAAGACAGGGAGCTGTCCTGTAAATGTAAGTTCACCCCTAAATTGACCAACAATGTGCATTTGTTCATTTGTATTATGATACTTCTATAGTGGTGAATTGAATGAATTATGTTACAAAGTGCCCTGTCAGCTTACGCTGTCATCCTCTCTACTGTGATTTACACAGTTCACAGCTGATTTTTAAAAAGGTTTTTGATGCTTGAGAAATCATTTAAAAATAATTTAGCAATCTGCTTCATTACAAAGATTGCCATCCCTCTGCTTCGAAACTGAGAAGAGCAGCTGCTGTTCTATGCTTTTCAGAGAGTAGACTGTTGTTTGGGCAGCTGTGGTTATTACAAATACTTCACCAAAACTTCAAACACTAATCAGCTTTCTCACAGTAAGTGTTACCTTCTTCTGAAAATAAACGTCAATATCAAGAAGTTGTCATGACAGATTGTCCTTTTGACAGATGTGCATTCTGGTTGTTGTCTCAAGATAATAGGATTGAAAATTATACAAAGTTGGTTTCACACGTCAGATTGTATTTTTTTTTTCAGAATCAATTATATGAAAACTGTTTTTGTAGATGATAAAAGGTTTCTTTTTGCCCTCCCTTCAACAAAATATAATGCAGAATATTTCTCATCAACATTATCTGCAATCTGAAGACGGTAGACAGTGCACATCTGGTGAGTGACTATGGGGGGAATAAGGATGGCATGAAGTAACACAAAGGATCTGATGGGATATGGTGGATACAGGAGTAGCAACATGGGCTGACATTGTGGTGAGGGCTAGGTAAAGGAGGAAGGGATTAGGTTTTGGGTGGCCTTGAGACATTGTTATGAGCTGCAATTTCTTTGGTTTCGGAAACTAAGGTGGGTCATCTCCCCATTCCACCTTCTACAAGTGCCATCATCATGTACTGATCATACTGTCAAAAGACAAAAATAGTGTTAATGTTACACCTGCCATTTGTAAAGTATGAAAGTGCCCTCATCAGGTTTCCCCAAGCCCAGAGGAACTCTCCTTTGATTTCAGAATGTTACACCCTAACAGTCAAACCCATAAAATGGTCCCTTAATAGACAATAGACAATAGACAATAGGTGCAGGAGTAGGCCATTCTGCCCTTCGAGTCTGCACCACCATTCAATATGATCATGGCTGATTATCCTTAATCAATATCCTGTTCCTGCCTTATCTCCATAACCCTTGATTCCACTATCCTTGAGAGCTTTATTCAACTCTTTCTTAAATGAATCCAGAGACTGGGCCCCCACTGCCCTCTGGGGCAGAGCATTCCACACAGCCACCACTCTCTGGGTGAAGAAGTTTCTCCTAAATGGTCTACCCCGTATTTTTAAGCTGTGTCCTCTGGTTCGGCACTCACCCATCAGCGGAAACATGTTTCCTGCCTCCAGAGTGTCCAATCCTTTAATAATCTTATATGTCTCAATCGGATCCCCTCTCAGTCTTCTAAACTCAAGAGTATACAACCCCAGTCGCTCCAGTCTTTCAGCGTAAGGTAGTCCCGCCATTCCAGGAATTGACCTTAAGGAATGGGAGGGCAAATTCTACCAGTTCCTTGTCATGTTTTAGTATTATAATAGTTCTATAAATGTACATTTTTGCTCTTTTAGTTGAATGCACCATCCCAAAAGAAACAAAATGATGGGGAATTCTAGTTGGAGAATTAAACAGTGTCTGTATTGTCCTATTTCCCAAAGGGAACCCAGAATCAGAAATTAAGGCTTTAACAGTGACCACCTTCATGTCCCTCTTTACATATTGGTGTCATGAAAATTAAATGTTGAAGACCTCACAGCATGATTTATATTTACTCAAGACAAGGATGTTGCCAGGGTTTGAGCTAGGGGAGAGGCTGAATGGGCTGGAGGTGTTTTCTCTGGAGCATTGGAGGCTGAGGGGTGACCTTATAGAGGTTTATAAAGTCATGAGGGGTGTGGTTAAGGTAAATAGACAAGGTCTTTTGCCTGAATTGGGGGAGTTCAGAATTAGAGGGCATAGGTTTAGGATGAGAGGGGTAAGATTTAAAATTGGTATAAGGGGCAAATCTTTCACAAAGAGGGTGGTGAGCATATGGAATGAGCTGCCAAAGGAAGTGGTGGAGGCTGGTACAAGTGCAGCATTTAAAAGGCATCTGGATGGGTGTATGAACTGGAAGAGTTTAGAGGGATATGGGCCAAGTGCTGGCAAATGGGACTAGATTAATTTGGGATATCTGGTCGGCATGGACACGTTGGACCGAATGATCTGTTTCTGTGCTGTATATCTCTATGACTCTATGACAATGCAATTTCAAAACCTCTTCTCTTTAGTGTAACAAATTCCAATGAAGGAAAGACATCCAAAGATATAGAAAGTACAGTGCATATCTCATCAAGGAGATATTCTTTTTTAAGCTGCAAGTTACCAGAGATAGTTATTTCAGGAATTTTGTACATTTATGCTAATTCAGAACAATGATACATTCAGGAAACTCTCCTGCCTTGGTCTTTTGCACTTGGTGATGTGGACAGAGCCCTGTTACTGACTTAAATGAAATTTCAGTGGATGAAGTTGAGGGTTCAGAGGTTTATAAAATTGTGAGGGGCGTAAATAATTTGAATAACCAAGGTCTTTTCTCCAGGGTAAGTGATTCCAAACTGGAGGGCATAGGTTTTAGGTGAGAGGGGAATGATTTAAAAGGGACCTAAAGGGCAACTTTTTCATGCAGAGGGTGGTGTGTGTATGGAATGAGCTGCCAGAGGAGCAAGTTCAAAATCACACAACACCAGGTTATGGTCCAACAGGTTTATTTGGAAGCACTAGTTTTCAAAGCGCTGCTCCTTCATCAGGTAGTTGTGAAGCAGGACCATAAGACACAGAATTTATAGCAAATGATTACAGTGTCATGCAACTGAAATGGTACATTGAACAAACCTGGATTGTTATTAAGTCTTTTAGAATGGTTTGCAGGTTTTGGTTCATTAATATGTAAATCCCACAACTTATTTTAAGTCACTTTCTCAACATAACTTATGGTTTTATAACAAAAGGTGACACCTCAGCTCAGTCAATGCATTAAAGGTGTGAGGTTAGAGTCTGTCTGTAGCCCAATCTTGAGTCAGACTGATTCTATTTCCAAAGTAGGAATTTACAAAAAATCACATGGATTGACTGCCTGCACTAGCTGCCTGCAGATTGTGCATTTTTGAGCAAAATAGAATGCATCTGCAAATATAATTCTGCAAATACAAATCCACTCCATTGACTTACATGTGCCTGCGCATGCAGCAGTAAGAGAGAGAGTGTGTGCATGTGAGTGTGTGGGTGTGAGTGCACGTGAGAGAGAGTGAGTTGCGAGTATGAAAGCTTGGGAAAATGTGTGTGAGTGTGATGGGTTATAAGCCTATGAGACGGTGTGTGCATGGGTGTGAGTATGGGGGGGTTTACGTGTGTGTGTATGAGAGAGAGCATATGTATGAGAGACAGCGTGTGTATGTATGTGTGTGTGTGTGGGGTGCTAGAAAAGCACAGCAGGTCAGACAACATCTGAGGAGCAGGAGAATCGCTGTTTTGGGCATAAGCCTTTCAGCCTGACCTGCTGTGTTTTTCCAGCACCACACTTTCCACTCTGATGTCCAGCATCTGCAGTCCTCACTATCTCCCTCTGTGTGTGTGTGTGTGTGTGAGAGAGAGTGTATAGTGTAGTGTGGTCACCTATAGTATGACATGAACCCAAGATCCCGGTTGAGGCCATCCCCATGGGTACTGAACTTAGCATCAGCCTCTGCTCAGCCACTTTGCATTGTTGCCTATCCCAAAGTCCACCTTGGAGGATGGTCACCTGAAGATCCAAGGCTGAATGTCCCTGACTGCTGAAGTGTTCCCCAACTGGAAGAGAACACCCCTGTCTGGTGATTGTTGCACGATGTCCATTCATTCATTGTCGTAGCATCTGCTTGGGGTCTCTAATGTAACACGCCTTGGGGCATCCTTGCCTGCAGTATATCAGATAGACAAATACGACCGGGTCACATGAGTATCTACTGCGTACACGCTGGGTGATGTCTCCATGCGTAATGGTGGTACCTGAGTTGACACTGTGACACATCTTGCAGTGGTTGTCCTGACAGGATGGTACAGTGTTGTGGTCAATGTTTTTCTGAAGGCTGAGCAGTTTGCTGTGAACTATCGTCTGTTTAAGGCTTGATGGCTGTTTAAACGTGAGAAGTAGAGGCATAGGGAAGGTCATGGTGAAATGCTCATCCTCACTGACAATGTGTTGCAGACTGCGAAGAACATGGCGTACCTTTTTCAGCTCCCGGGAAGTACTGGACAATGAGGGGTACCCTATCAGTTGCATCCCATGTCTGTATCCTGAGAAGGTCATTACGGCTTCTCACTGTGGAACATCAGAATTGGCGATCGATGAGTTGAGCGTCGTACGCCGTTCTTATGAGGGCTTCCTTGAGCACCTACGCACACACCCTCTCAAAGGTCTATACTCCATCACACCCACACACACACTTTCCCAAGCTTTCATACACGCAAACACACACTCTCATGTGCACTCACACTCACATGCACGCACTCATTCTCTCTCTCTGAAGCATGCACACGCACATATAAGTAGATGGGGTGAATTTGTATTTGCAGAATTATATTTGCAGATGCATTCTATTTTACTCAAAAGTGCACAATCTACAGGCAGTCAATGCAGGCAGTCAATCCATGTAATATTTTGTAATTCCACTTTGGAAATAGAACCAGTCTGACTCA
The DNA here is from genome assembly GCF_037043375.1 of Chiloscyllium plagiosum. Classification (NCBI taxonomy): domain Eukaryota; kingdom Metazoa; phylum Chordata; class Chondrichthyes; order Orectolobiformes; family Hemiscylliidae; genus Chiloscyllium; species Chiloscyllium plagiosum. Next base: position 59,259,824 of record NW_028270148.1, read on the forward strand.
AGATTGGGATACAATCTGACTCTAACCTTACACCTATAATGCATTGTCTGAGCTGAGATGTCACCTTTTGTTATAAAACCTTAAGTTATGTTGAGAAGGTAACTTAAAAGAAGTTCTGGAATTTACATATTATTGAACTGAAACCTAAAACCCATTCTAAAAGATGAAAACTCAACAACAATCCAGATTTGTTCAATATATCATTTCAGTTGCATGACACGGTAATCATTTGCTATAGATTCTATGTCTTATGGTCTTATATTCCACAAGCACCTGATGAAGGAGCAGCGCTCTGAAAGCTCGTGCTTCCAAATAAACCTGTTGGACTATAACCTGGTATTGTGTGATTTTTAACTTTGTCCACACCAGTCCAACACTGGCTCCTCCACATCACTGCCTAAGGACCTGATAGAGACTGGTACATTTATAACATTTAAAAAACATCTGGATGGGTATATGAATAGGATGGGTTTAGAGAGATGTGGGCCAAATGCTGGCAAATGGGACTAGATTAATTTAGGACATCTAGTCAGCATGGACAAGTTGGACTGAAGGGTCTGTTTCCATGCTCTACATCTTTATAACTTTGTGACTCTACGTTGGATGTATGCAAACAATAAAAAGAGTTCACACACACTAGTGTTTTGGTTTAACCCTCGCATAAATCATTTATGCCAAAATTTAGTGAAAAATGTCATGTTTCCAGTCTCACCCTTAAAGTTGAGGCAAAACGCTCCATTTTTTTTGGAATTAAATGTGAGAATGCATCAGCTTTGCTTTCAATTTGGGCTTTGAGTACAAATTTTTGGAAAACTTATAAACCTACTATTGAAATACTAGCTTTGTGCATTCAGAAACAAAAGCGTTCATTGCAGGGATTAACTCCAATGAAGATCAATTCTGATAAAACTACATGTAGTTTCATCAAGACATAAGCTTGTATCACGCTTATACTTGTAATAGAATTTAGAAAACTGTAATATAAATATGATAAATTTTAAAACATTTGTAGTTACTGATTCCAGAATATAATCCACTGAGGAATATCTAAAATGCGCATCATTTTTATAACAATGATCTATTGGCTGATTGAAATGTAGCAAATGATTCATTGAATTCAATATCAAGCACAGGAATCTTTTTTTGTCTTTGGTCTTTTTATTTTATTTAAGATTTGTGTTTGAGTCTGGAATTCTATATAATGGAAATAAACAGATTGTGGCCCAGTATAATGCAATTCCCAATATAATGAATATTTCATTACATGGTGCCAGTTTACTTGGATCCTTCAGAGGGATGACGTTAATGGCTTTAAAAGATTTGCAATTCAGAGTACACAAAAACTTGACTGTGGAATAATTGAGCACTGCGATAGTGAGTAGTCAGCAGAAGGCTAGGAGTGCGAATTAATTTTTAATTTTCCTCTGAAAAAAATTTCCACTCAGATAAACCTATGCCATCACCATTTCTTTTAAAAATAAATAAATACTGATGTGTGAATACCTGAATGTTTGTTTCAAATGAACTCCCAGTGAAAATATTTAGAAATGGATACAAGCATAAAGAGGAGTAAATATTGTATTTTACACTAGCAGTTTGGACCTCTTAATGGCAAAGTTCAGTCATTTATCACTAGAATCATAAAGTGATATAGATCAGAAGGAAGTCATTTGACCCGTCCTGCTTTGTGCCAGTTCTTTGGTGAGAAAATCCAACTAGTTGCACTCTTCTGTTATTTTCCAATTGCTCAAAATGTATTTTTCTTTGCAGTATTCATGTATTGAAAAATGTGTTGCTGGAAAAGCGCAGCAGGTCAGGCAGCATCCAAGGAGCAGGAGAATCGATGTTTCGGGCATAAGCCCTTCTTCAGGAAAGGCTTCCTGAAGGAAAGGCTTCAGGATTATGCCCGAAACGTCAATTCTCCTGCTCCTTGGATGCTGCCTGACCTGCTGCGCTTTTCCAGCACCACATTTTTCAGCTCTGATCTCCAGCATCTGCAATCCTCACTTTCTCCTAGTATTCATGTATTTCCTGTTGAAAGTTATGACTGAATCTGCTTCCACCGTCATTGAAAAACATTTTCCAGGTCACAACAATTTGCTGCATAATAGGTTTTGAAATCTTCATGTCTCTTTTCTGGATTCTTTCTTACCTTTGCATCTTATGGGTATCCACCCTTCTGCCACTGGAAAATTTCTCCTTATTGTTCCTTATCATTTTAAGGGCCTCCATCAAATCTCCAAGGAGAACAACATTAGCTTTTCCACTCTTCCTCTCCTACATTAAATTCCAATTGGCATGCATCAGTCCAATTGTTTTAGATATACATTAAAGGATGTACTTCTGAAGTCTATCATTATCGTCCTCATTGTTTTTAGATTCCTGAATTGCATACCTTAACATATATCAATTAATACTGGCCCCTGGGGAAGTCCCTCTCTAACAGCAACAGAGCTGGCATGGCGAGGAGGTATTCTACCTGCCTTGCCCCATTCTCCCCTCCTTTTACCCCCTCCTCAATCTCCCCATTCCCAAGTGGAAGCCCCAAGGGCTGTTCCACTTCAAGGAGGCAGCTGACGACCATCCTCAAGGGTGATTAACAATGGTCAGTAATGTTGGTCCAGCCAGTGATGACCATATCCCATGAACATCATGATCACCTCTAGTATTAAAAACAACCTTTCATCATTACTTGCTGTCTTCTCTTAGCCAATTTCACATCCATGCTGCTATTATCTCTTAAAGCTCATAGACTTCAAGTTTAATATCTGGTACTTCATGCATTTACAATCTCACCTAAATTACCCTCATTATTTCATCAAGTTGCCACTGTCCCTTTAATCCCTATAGGATTAAATTATGCATTAGTCTATTTTGCGGTATATTCTCCATGCACATTACTAACCGCATTAACCTTATTAACTTCCTCCATTACTTCATCAAAAAACTGAGTTACGTTAATCAAATCCTTTAACAAATCCTTGCAGACTTTCATTTATTAGACACCTTTTCAAAATACTAAATAATTCTGCTCCAGTTATTATTTATAAAGATTTCCCATCACTGATATTCAGCGGATCGGCCTGTGATTATCAGACTTATCCCTTTTTGTCTCTTCATTCACAGTGACATGGTAATATTTGCAATCATCCAGTCCTCTAGCCTGATTCCATACCTACAGAGAATTGAAAGATTGTGGTCAGAGCTTCAAGTTCCAACATTAGTGTGCTCACCAACCAAAATACGTGCTATTCAGATAAGGTGATGTTTCTAATTTAAATAATGCTAATTTTTAAGTATCTTCTCTTCATTTTCATTCACTTTTATTTCATTACATATTTCTCTTATCTTCTTGTTTACTGCTTTCATTGGCAGCATCTTTGGGGAAGGTAAATGGGTGATATTAATTTAGTACCTCAGCCACGCCATCACAGAATTGCAGAATAGTTATGCAGCAGGAGGCCATTTTGTCCCTCTAATTACAACAGCCCTCCAAGTGAGCACTATGACGTTCTCTTGCCTTTTCCCCAGAACCCTGCACATTGGATTAATTTCTGAATGGAAACAATGCCCTATTGAATGCCTCAATTGAAGTTGTTTCTACTACACTTTCAGGCTGCGCACTCAGACCCGAGCTACTTGTTCAAAAATATCTTTTCTTCTCACATTGCCTTCATTTCTTTTTGCAATTTACTTTAAATCGATGTTTTCCAATTCCCGATCCCTTTACAAGTAGGAACATTTTCTCCCAATACAAACTCCTCCTGATTTTGAAAGAAATCAAACCTCCTCATAGTCTTCCCCTCTCCAAAGTAGACCAGAAAAGTTGTGTCTACCTTTTTAAGTGAAGTTTCTCATCTATAGAATTATTCTTGTAAACCTTCTCTGCGCTGTCTCCAATGTGTTCACATCCTCTCTAAAATGTGATGCCTGATAGGGTTAATCTGTTCAATACTCCAGCTGAGGTCTAACTAGTGTCCGACACAAGATCATCATTGCCTCCTTTCTCCAGGACTCTATATTCTCCTATTAAAAAAGCCTTGGAAGATTTAACTTCTTATTGCACATATATGGCAAATTTTAATTACATATGCACATATGCATCCAAGAGTGTCTTTTTCAATGAATTGTAGAATCATTGAATCAGACTGTTACAGATTTGATAGATCTAAGAACCTTTTTTGTAACACCAAAGATATACTACTTCAGCAAACTTTTTTTATTATCCAGCAACTCTGGGACCAGGACTGTGTCAATTTATCTAATATTCTGGATAATCAAGCGGTCCATATAATCAATGTAAAACACAAATTAAGTAATAGAAACATAATGCAGGGGTTATACACATCACTGTTATACTTTATTTATGTCATAAATCACTCTAATGATGCAACTTTGATTTAAATTAAACTTACTGGCAAAGAGCGTTCTCACTTGTGCCCTCAGCTAACGATTCAGACATTGTGGTAGATCACAGTTTTTGAGGAGAAATTGACTGAAACTTAAACCAACTATTGACATTTCATGTGGTCATTCGATCGAACAACAAGTAGATTTACATTGAAGTAAATACATTTTAAAACCTATAAGAATTGTACAGAATAATGTAATAAACTTTGAGATACATCATTTTTGCCAGATTATCAAGAGTGCTGGTTTATAAGGTACCGGTTAAGACAAACTTTGCTGAACCGACATTAACCCCACTTTCCCACATTAGCCCCATAGCCTTGAAAGTGCCATCCAAATACTTTTTAAAGCTTGTGAGTTTTCCCAACTCAACTACCATCCAGAGCAATGCATTCCAGATTCCCAGCACCCTCTGAGCGAAAATATTTTTCCTCAAATCCCCTTGAAACCTCCTGCCTTTCTCATTAAAATTATTGGCCCTTGTTAGTGACCCTTCAACTGAGGGGAACAGCTGCTTTCTACTCACCCTGTCTATGTCCTTCATAACCTTATACATCCCTATTAGGTTCCTCCTCAATCTTTCCTGCTTCAAAGAAAACAAACTGAGCTTCTCCAGCCTCTCTTCACATCTGAAATGTCCCATCCACGGCAATATCCTGGTGAATTTGCTTTGCATCCCCTCCACTGCAATCCCATCCTTCCTCCAGTGTAGTGACCAGAACTGTATACAATACTGCAGCTGTGGCTTAACAGAAGTGCTGTACAGCTCCAACAGGACCCCCCTGCTCTTATAACATATGCCATGACTGACAAAGGCAAGTATCCCATATGCTTTCTTAACCATCCTATTCAACTGTCCTGCCATTTTCAGGAATCTGTGGACAAGCAGTCCAAGACCCCTCTGGTCCTATGAGCTTCCCAGTACCTTGTCATTCATTGAGTTCTCCCTTGTCTTGTTCCTTCTTCTAAAGTTCATCACCTAACATTTATCAGGGTTAAATTCCACCTGCCATTGACCAATGCACAATGCACCTCCTGCACATTCTTTGAAGTAGTTGTGTTTAGTTTATACTGAGTCTGTGTGTACTTTCATCTTTCATTATCTCACGTTTTTCCACATGGAACTTCATCTGCCATGTCAATGCCTTCAATTTCTTATAGTTACCAATATTTCCAAGTTTTATATCATCCTAAAGTTTTGAAAATATTACCTGTAGACCTAGATCTAATTAAATATGTATCAGGAAAGGGAAAGGTCCCAGTGCTGAACCCAAGAAACCCCATTATAAAACTTCCCACAACCTTTCTAAAACATTTCTATGGTTCCCTTATGCTAACCTAGATCTAATTAAATATATATCAGGAAAGGCAAAGGTCCCAGTGCTGAACCCAAGAAACCCCATTACAAAACTTCTATGGTTCCCTTTATTCTCACCTTCTGTCTCTTTGACATGTTATCTTTTGCATATTATTTTTTTGTTGTATTCAGTTTAGTAGTATTATAAACCTTACATTTATCATAGGCCTCCCTTGTTTGTTTCACTTTAATTCCTATATGCTTATCACCTTGAAAACAATCAGTGCAAATTGTACCCAAATTTGTGATGGTTTTAAAAAGTAAGCTTTTTTTGCTCAAGTTTCCATTCAAATCCATTGCTATTCATAGGAAGTATAATTTCCCTGAACCAATGCAATCAGACAGCATTTTAATGCATAATTTCTCAGCTGCAGTCAATGGAAAAGAGCAGCCACTTGAGTTCTGAAACAATGAACAGAACTTGAACAAACCAAACTACTTGGACTGGGGAAAACAAATTCATGATGATTGCAACTGAAATTTTAACTCAGCCTTGACATTAGCATCTGCTTCTCAACTTCACTTTGGATCACCGTTTGTTGGTGTGATGATGAATACTGCCTATCAATTGCAGGATGTCTATTGAAATGGACCATGGCAGGATTCAGAATGGCCCATTTCACTTCTCTCTCGAAGCATACATCAAGACGACTGGAAACGTACTGTGGGAAGGCTGCCACCTCTCCCATCTCCCAGTTCCCTGAAGCTTCTTTGGCATTCATGCTATAAGAGCCTGCAGAGCAGCAATATTCCCAAAGACAGAAGGAAGAAGCCAGTCCTACAAATTAAACAGATGAGGTTGGAAATAGCTGAGAGTCAGTAAGCAGGAGAGCAGGCCCTCCCAGCTGAAATCAGTGCCACAAAACACTGACCTCCATGATCTCAGAGATGTAAGAAAGGTAAGAGGCATCTAATATTCAAACCTCACATGCTGAAAGCATCAGTCCTGAAGAAGGGTCACTGGACCCAAAATGTTCTCTCCATGGAGGCTGCCAGATCTGCTGAGTTTCTCCAGCAATTTCTCCTCTGTTTTTTGATTTCCAACATTCATAGTTCTTTGATTCTTCTGGAAACTTCAGCACCCCTCGATCAGCTTATCTCTTCATTCCTCACTGTCCAGGTACATTTTCCCTTAAACAGCAAATATTGATACTCACTGTCACATAATTGATATCTGTCCCAATTCACTACAGTCACCCATCACAAACATCATTCCCCTCTCTCCACACAATCCACTTTTCACGCCATTAAGTCTCTACTTTCAGATGATGAGTGAAGAGTTCCAGGGAGTGGTAGAGATCAAGTTTAATTCATAATTTCCATCTCCCACAGGTCCTTCAAGTACACAGGGGCTGGTACAGGAGGACCTCATCCTCATAAGTGATTACTTACTTTAAGAAAGCATTTATCTCATGCCTACCCTCCACCAGCTCAAATTCAATCATCCTCAGAGACACCACCAGGGAGATAGCTAGCCTGGCATATGATGAAGGTTACATCACTAATGAACAGTGAAGACTGGGACAACAATGGAGAGTCCCTGTTAGAGGGCACAGGACTTGCTAAGCTGCCATGATGTCTTAATTTTTGTGGTCTTAGTGCTGATGCCTGCATCCATGGAGACAGTGGCTGACTAAATGGAGAAATGGGCACAGCTACCAAGCACATACTGGCCTGGACCAATGGCCTGTACACTCAGCCTGCCACTGTACATAGGGTGGAGAAAAGTGTTGCCTTGGCCTGGGAAATGTTCTCAACCTCACAGACAGCCAAGAGTTGCATGTGAACCATGAAAGCCAAGATGAAGAAAGAGCACGTGAAGGTGGACACTCAGCTGCAGTTGAAAGGATGACTTGTTCGAGAAGGTTTCAGATCCCCAAAACCATCTGCCACAAGGGTGTGAGCCTCCTGAGGCACAGGTCTTTGGTCAGGTTGAGAAATCAGATCCTTTGTCAATTTTTTTGTAATGCTTTGGAAAATCTGGCTGTATTTAAAATTGATAAGTGTCGTAATAGTGCATGTTCTGCTCTTAATCGTACACACCTCTCAACAGACAGGAGTGGTGCCAAAAGACAAGAGCATTGCAAAAGTCACACACATAATCAAAAATGTTTGGAAAGATAAATCCAGCAACTAGAGACCATTTGGTTTGAACCTCAGTGTTAATGCTGTTGCCGTGGTGTACATAGAACATAGAACATAGAACATAGAACAACACAGCACAGAACAGGCCCTTCAGCCCTCAATGTTGCACCGATCTGTGAACTAATCTAAGCCCATCCCCCTACACGATCCCATCATCATCATCCATGGATTGTTTAAATCTCACTAATGTTGCTAAGTTAACTACATTGGCAGGTAGGGTGTTCCACGACCTTACCACTCTCTGAGTAAAGAACCTGCCTCTGACATCTGTCTTAAAGCTATCACACCTCAATTTGTAGCTATACTCCCTCATACAAGCTGGTGTCATCATCCTAAGGGAAAGACTTTCACTGTCTACCCTATCTAATCCTCTTATCGTCTTGTATGTCTCTATCAAATCCCCTCTTAGCCTTCTTCTTTCCAATGAGATCAGACCCAAGTTTCTCAACCTTTCCTCATTAGGCCTTCACTTCAGACCAGGCAACATCCTGGTAAATCTCCGCTGCATCTTTTCCAATGCTTTCACATCCTTACTGTAAAGGGGCAACCAGAACTGTACACAATATTCCAAGTGCATTTTGTATGGCACGGTGGCACAGTGGTTAGCACTGCTGCCTCGCAGCGCCAGAGACCCGGGTTCAATTCCCGCCTCAGGCGACTGACTGTGTGGAGTTTGCACGTTCTCCCCGTGTCTGCGTGGGTTTCCTCCGGGTGCTCCGGTTTCCTCCCACAATCCAAAGATGTGCAGGTCAGGTGAATTGGCCTTGCTAAATTGCCCGTAGTGTTAGGTAAGGGGCAAATGTAGGGGTATGGGTGGGTTGCGCTTCGGCGGGTCGGTGTGGACTTGTTGGGCCGAAGGGCCTGTTTCCACACTGTAATCTAATCTAATCTACAAAATTACGGCTCTGGAACTCAATCTCTCTACTAATAAAACCTAACACACCGTATGCCTCCTTAACAGCACTATCAACCTGGGTGGCAACTTTCAGAGATCTATGTACACCGACTCCAAGATCCTTCTGTACATCCACACTACCAAGAATCTTTGCATTGACTCAGCATTTTGCCTTCCTGTTATTCTTCCCAAAGTGAATCAGCTCACATTTATCTGCAATGAACTCTATTTAGTCATAGAGTTACAGAGATGTACAGCATGGAAACAGACCCTTCGGTCCATGTCCTCCATGCCGACCAGCTATCCCGACCCAATCTAGTCCCACTTGCCAGCACCCAGTCCATATCATTCCAAATCCTTCCTATTTGTATACCCATTCAAATGTCTTTTAAATGTTGCAATTGTATTAGTCTCTACCACTTCCTCTGGCAGCTCATTCCATATACTTACCAACCTTAATGTGTGAAAAAGTTGCCCCTTAGGTCTCTTCCAAATCTTTCCCCTCTCACCCTAAAACTATGCCCTCTGGTTCTGGACTCCCCCACCCCAGCGAAAATACTTTGTTTATTTATCCTATCCATGCCCCTCATGATTTTATAAACATCTATATGGTCACCCCTCAGCCTCTGATGCTCCAGGGAAAACATCCCCAGCTTGTTCAAACTCTCCCTATAGCTCAAATTCTCCAATCCTGGCAACATCCTTGTAAATCTTTTCTGAACCATTTCAAGTTTCACAACATCCTTCTGACAGGAAGGAGACCAGAATTGCACACAATATTCCAACAGTGGCCTAACCAATGTCCTGTACAGCCACAACATGACCCCCCAACTTCTGTACTCAATACTCTGACCAATAAAGGAAAACATACCATATGCCTTCTTCACTATCCTATCTACCTGCAACTCCGCTTTCAAGGAGCTATGAACCTGCACTCCAAGGTCTCTTTGTTTAGCAACACTCCCTAGGACTTTACTATTAAGTGTATCAGTCCTGATAAGATTTGCTTTCCCAAAATGCAGCACCCCACATTTATCTAAACTAAATTCCATCTGCCACTCCTTAGCCCATTGGCCCATCTGATCAAGATCCTGTTGTAATCTGAGTTAACTTTCTTCGCTGTCCATGACACCTCCAATTTTGGTGTCACCTGCAAACTTACTAACTATACCTCTTATGTTCACACCCAAACCATTTACATAAATGACAAAAAATATTGAACCCAGCACTGATCCTTGTGGCACTCCACTGGTCACAGGCCTCCAGTCTGAAAACAACCTTTCACCACCACTCTCTGTCTTATACCTTTGAGCCAGTTCTGTATCCAAATGGCTAGTTCTCCCTGTATTCCATGAGCTCTAAGCCTGCTAACCAGTCTCCCATGGGGAACTTTGTCGAACGCCTTACTGAAGTCTACTGCTCTGCCCTCATCAATCCTCTTTGTTACTTCTTCAGAAAACTCAATCAAGTTTGTGAGACATGATTTCCCATGCACAAAGCCATGTTGACTATCCCTCTTCAGTCCTTGCCTTTCCTCCAACTTGCCCACCACCGATGCCAGGCTCACTGGTCTATAGTTCCCTGGCTTGTCCTTACCACCTTTCTTAAACAGTGGCACCACGTTAGCCAACCTCCAGTCTTCCGGCACCTCACTTGTGACTATCGATGATACAAATATCACAGTAAGAGGCCCAACAATCACTTCCCTAGATTCCCACAGAGTTCTAGAGTACACCTGATCAGGTCCTGGGGATTTATCCATTTTTATTTTGTTTCAAGACATCCAGCACTTCCTCCTCTGTAATATTTTTCAAGATGTCACCATCTATTTCCCTACATTCTACATTTTCCATGTCCTTTTCCACAGTAAATACTGATGCAAAATACTCGTTTAGTATCTCCCCCATCTCCTGTGGCTCCACACAAAGGCCGCCTTGCTGATCTTTGAGGGGCCCTATTCTCTCCCTAGCTACCCTTTTGTCCTTAATGCACTTGTAAAAACTCTGTAGATTCTCCTTAGTTCTATTTGCCAAAGCTACCTCATTTCTTCTTTTTGCCTTCCAGTTTTCCCTCTTACTCCAACTGCCTTTATACTCTTCTAAGGTTTCACTCCGTCTATCCTGTTTATACCTGACATATGCTTCCTTCTTTTTCTTAACCAAACCTTCAATTTCTTTTGTCATCCAGCATTCCCTATACCTACCTGCCCTTCCTTTCACCTTAACAGGAATATACTTTCTCTGGACTCTTGTTATCTCATTTCTAAAGGCTTCCCATTTTCCAGCCATCCCCTTACTGAGAACATCTGCCTCCAATCAGCTTTTGAAAGTTCTTGCCCAATACCGTCAAAATTGGCCTTTCTCCAATTTAGAACTTCAACTTTTAGATCTCGTCTATCCTTTCCCATCATTATTTTAAACTAATAGAATTATGGTCATTGGATTGCTCACCCAAATTGCTCACCCACTGACACCTCAGTCACCTGCCCTGCCTTATTTCCCAAGAGTAGGTCAAGTTTTGCACCTTCTCTTGTAGGTACATCCACATACTGAATCAGAAAATTGTCTTGTACACATTTCATCTAAACCCTCTCCATCTAAACCCTTAACACTATGGCAGTCTCTGTTTGGAAAGTTAAACTCCCCTACCATAACCACCCCATTATTTGACAGATAACTGAGATTTCCTTAAAATCTGTTTCTCAATTTCCCTCTGACTATTAGGGGGTCTATAATACAATCCTGATAAGGCGATAATCCCTTTCTTATTTCTCAGTTCTGCCCAAATAACTTCACTGGATGTATTTCCGGGAATATCCTCCCTCAGCACAGCCATAATGCTATCCCTTATCAAAAATGTCACCCCCTTCCTCTCTTGCCTCCCTTTCTGTCCTTCCTGTAGCATTTGTATCCTGGAACATTAAGCTGCCATCCCTGAGCCATGTTTCTGTAATTGCAATGATATCCCAGTCCCATGTTCCTAACCATGCCCTGAGTTCATCTGCCTTCCCTGTTAGGCCCCTTGCATTCTAATCAATGCAGGTTCATTTATCAGTCTTTTCTTGTTCTCTGCTTTGTCCCTGCCTGCCCTGTTTAACTCGCTTTTGTTCTCAACTGTACCAGTCTCAGATTGAAATCTTTCCTCACTACCTCCCTGGGTCCTACTCCCCCACCTCACTAGTTTAAATCCTCCCGAGCAGCTCTCGCAAATCTCCCTGCCAGTATATTAGTCCCCTTCCAATTTAGATGCAATCCGTCCTTCTTGTACAGGTCACTTCTATCCCAAAAGAGCTTCCAATGATCCAAAAATGTTAAACCTTCTCCCAAACACCAGCTTGTCAGTCATGCATTCATCTGCTCTATCCTCCTATTCCTGCCCTCACTAGCTTGTAGGATTGGAAGTAATCCAGATGTTACTACTCTTGAGGGCTTCCTTTTTAAATTCCTGCCTCTGTAATCTCCCTTCAGAATCTCAACCTTTTCCCTTCCTATGTTGTTGGTTCTAATGTTTACAACGACCTCCTGCGTGCCCCTCTTCCCCGTGAAAACATTCTGCACCCTCTCTGAGATATCCTTGGTCCTGGCACCAGGGAAGCAACACATCATTTTGATTTTTCACTGCTGGCCACAGAAATGTCTGTCTTGCCTCAGAGTAGAGAGTCTCTAACACAATCGATCTCTTGGAACCAGACGTAACCTCATTATATTAGAGCCAGTCTCAATACCAGCAACTTGGATGTTCGTGCTTTGTTCCCCTGAGAATCCATCACCCCCTTAATTTTCCAAAACAGCATACTTGTTTAAAATGGGGATAGCTTTACAGGAAACTCCTATACTAACTGCCTACCTCTCTTACCTTTTCTGTAGTTAACTCATCTATGTGACAGTATGTGCAACTTTTCCCCCTTCCTGTAACCACCATCCATCACATCCCCTTGCTCTTGTAAATTCCTCGTTGCCTCTAACTGTCTATCCAACTGATCCTTTCAATCTGATAGGATTCACAACCAACAGCATTTATTGCAGATATAATCCTCAGTAAGCGGTGACTCTCCCTAAACTCCCACATCTGACAAGAAGAGCGTATCACTTTACTATTGTCACCTCTCAGCCCAATTCTGCAGTTTATCTGAGTCGCCCTGTGACCTGCAACATTCTTCCACAGTGTCCACTACTCCACCGACTTTGGTGTTATCTGCAAACTTACTAACCCATCCATCTATGCCTGTGTCTGAGTCATTTATCAACAATGACAAACTGCAGTGGTCCAAAAAACAGATCCTTGTAGCACACCACTGGTAACCGGACTCCAGGCAGAATATTTACCAACAACCCCCTCTCGATGCCTTCTTACAGAAAGCCAGTTTCTAATCCAACTTGCTCAATCCCATGCCTCTGCATTTTCTCCAATAACCTACCATGTAGAACCTTGTCAAAGGCCTTACTGTACACTACATCAACTGCCCTACCCTCATCTACATGCTTGGTCACTTCCTAAAAAAACTCATTGAGGTTTGTGAGACATGACCTGCCCTTGACGAAACCATGTTGACTTTCTGCAATCAAATTGTTGCTTGCTAGATGATTATAAATCCTATCTCTCATAATCCTTTTCAAATCTTTCCTATAACAGACGTAAGGCTCAATGGTCTATAATTAACTAGGTCAAGTCTACTACTCTTTTTGAACAAGGGCACAACATTTGCAATCTTCCAGTCCTCTGGTACTAAACCTGTAGACAATGATGATTCAAAGACCAAAGCCAAAGGCTCCAACACCTCGTCTCCATTTTCCCAGAGAATCCTTGGATAAATCTCATCTGGCCCAGGGGACTTGTCTACTTTCACTCCTTCTAGAATTGATAACATTACTAGCCTCAATCCTTTCTATTCTAATATCTCATATCTCATTCTTCTCCGCTAGAATATTCTCCTTTTCCTGGGTGCAAACTGATGAGAAATATTGGTTTAGCACCTCTGCAATCTCCACAGTGTCCACGCACAACTTCCCACTTCTGTCTTTGACTGGCCCTATTCCTACTCTAGTCATTCTTTTATTCCTCACATACCTATAAAAGCTTTACGGTTCTCCTTTATTCTACCTGCTAAAGACTGCTCATGTCCTCTCTTTGTTCTTCTTAACTCTCTCTTTAAATCCTTCCTAGCTAATCTGTAATTCTCCATCACCTCATCTGAACCATCTTGTCTCACCATCACATAAGCTTCCTTCTTCTGCTTAACAACAGATGCAATTTCTGTAGTAAACCACGGTTCCCTTACCTTATCACTTCCTCCCTGCCTGACAGGAACATACTTATCAAGGACACACAATATCTGTTCATTAAACCAGCTCCACATTTTGATTGTCCCCAACTCCTGCATTTTGCTACCCCATTCTATGCATCCTGAGTCTTGCCTAATCGAATTATAATTGTCCTTCCCTATCGATAACTCTTGTCCTGTAGCATGTACCTATCCCTTTCCATTGTTAAACTAAACGTAACCGAATTATGATCACTTTCTCCAAAGTGTTCACCTACCACTATATCTGTCCTGGTTCATTACCAGGTACCAGATCCAGTGTGGCCTCCCCTCTTGTCGACCCTTTGACATACTGTGTCAGGAAACCCTCCTGCACACATTGGACAAAAACTGATCCATCCGACATACTAGAGTTATAGCATTTTCAATCAATGTTGTGGAAGTTAAATTCCCCCATAATGACCACCTTGTTTCTTTCACTCCTACCCAGGATCGTTTTGCCGATCCTCTCCTCCACATCCCTGGAACTCTGCAGTGGCTTATAAAAAACTCAAAGCAGTGTGATCTCTCCTGTCCTGTTGCTAACCTCAGCCCATACTACCTCAGTAGATGAGTCCTTGTCAACAGTCCAGCCACTGTTATACTATCCTTGACTAACAAGGCCACACCTCCACCTCTTTTACTGCCTTCCCTGTACTTAATGAAAGATCTAAACTCTGGAACCTGCAACATCCCTTTCTGACCCTGCTGTATCTATGTCTCCGAAATGGCCACAACATCAAAGTCCAGGTACCTATCCATGCTGCAAGCTCACCTACCTTATTTTGGATACTTCTGGCGTGGAAGTAAATACATTTCAAACCAACTTGCTGTCTGCCAGCACACTCCTGTGACCGTGAAATCCTGTCCATGCCCTCCCTACTCTCATCTTCCTGTACACTGGAACTACATCTCAGGTTCCCAACCCCTTGCTGAGCTAGTTTAAACCGACCCGGATAGCATCAGCAAATTTCCCATCCAGGATATTAGCACCCCCCTGGTTCAAGTGAAGATTATCCTGTTTGTAGAGGTCCCACTTTCCCCAGAATGAGCCCCAATTATCCATGTACCTAAAACCCTCCCTCTTGCACCATCCTTGCAGCCACGTGTTCAGCTGATATCCCTCCCTATTCCTTGTCTCGCTGTCATGTGGCACAGGTAACAAACCAGAGATTACAACTCTGATTGTTCTAGCTCTCAGCTTCCACCCTAGCTCCCTGAAATCCTGCTGTACATCCCTATCCCTCTTTCTACCTATGTCGTTGATACCTACGTGTACCACGACTTGGGGCTGGTCACCCTGTCCCTTCAGGACCATAAAGACACAATCTGAGATATCACGCACACTGGCACCTGGGAGGCAACACACCAACCGTGAATCTTGCTCGTTCCCAACAAACCTGCTATCCGACCCTATTGAGTCCCCAATGACTAACACTTTCCTCCTTTCCCTCCTTCCCTTCTGTGCAACAGGGACAGACTTTGTGCCAGAGATGTGCACCCCACTGCATGCCCCGGTAAGCCATCGCCCCTACAGTACCCAAAACGGTATACTTGTTTTTCAGGGGATCCCTGCAGTGACTGTTTTTTCCCCTTTTAACAGTCACCCAGCTTTCTTCGTGCCTAGGAGTAACTACTTCCCTGTAACTTTTATCTACCACCGCCTCTACCTCCCGAATGATCTGAAGTTCATCCAGCTCCCGCTCCAGTTCCCTAACGTGGTCGTGGAGAAGCAAGAGTTGGGTGCACTTCCTGCAGATGTTCTTGGATGGGACATTAATGGCATCCCTCACCTCAAACATCATTCAGGAGGAGCATTCCTCTCCCTGTATTGCCATTCCCCTTATCAGAATGTAAAAAAGAGAGGCCTACCTGATGTGACCATGGTGTTTAAGGTTACAGGAGGTGGGTGGGTGGGAGGCCCTACAAGAGTAGGGTCTCGGGTTTAGAAAACACTTACTTATATAGCTGGAGGAAAATAAAAAGTCCCTCCTTTCCCAGAAACCACTACTCTCCAATGTCAGATGTAATGATTCAAATCAGTGATTCATTGCTTCCACCCTTGTTGCTGCTGCTGCATACATAGGTGTCTAAAGGCATATGATGTAATCCCCCATAATAACAACATATGGCAGATATGTCAGTAAAGCTGAGGTCTATGGAATAAAAGAGAAAATGAGAATATGGATACAAATTTTCATTGAGTATATTGAAGAGTAAGATAGATAGATTCTTGAGTATCAAGGGGATCTTGAATTACAAGGTGAAAGCAGGAGAATAGGGTTCAGAAACCTATTAGCCATAATTGAATGGCAGAGCAGTCTTGATGGGCTGAATGGCCTAATTCCTGCTCCTATGTCTTATGGTCTAAATTTTGCTGATCTCGGCAAACTGGGAAGAGAGCTGACAAGCTGTTTTCTGGCCTGTAGTAAGGCATACTGTGGTGTTTCCCCAGTGGTCAGCTCTGAGGCCATTGCTTTTCCTGGTATTAGCCTAAACTGGGTTTCAGGGCCTGCTTGTTGGCATTGACCCCCAACACAGTTTTCTGATCTCATCACCTCAGCAAGGGAGGCCTTCTCAACTCCTGCGAATGGATCACAGCTCACTTCCTCCAAAGCATCTGGTGCACACATCAGAAATCCTTACAGCACAGACTCTTCTTCACTGTTACACAATTTTCTCTTGTACCTCCATAAACTGTTCTAACATCTGCTAACATTCTAAAAAACTTGTACCTTCCCTTTAAGTGATACAGGCTGCCTTTAAATAGTGCCAGCTGGCCTTATGTGATATTAACCACACACAAGCCTGGGCCCCACGTTAAAGCCTGCATTGGACATTGTAGCATTACAACAGATAATAATGTTACAGTTAAACAGATATTTCAATATCAGATATTGCTCTTACTACTGTACTGTGAATTGAGTACAGCCAGAAAAACACTTTAAATGCATTATTTAAAAAAGAAATCCACATTTTGATATTTTCAATTATTAATTGAAAGTATCTCACCTGAAATATGGGCAGTTGCCAACAGAAAATGAGGGGAAATTCGACTAGATGCGAGAGACTCACATTGGACATATTAGCAATAATTATGTCACATTATAACGAAATATTACTTCATGCATTGAGTGACGAGCATATTCAAAAATAATAGTACTCTCAAGGAGTAATTCTTAGTCAATAATTCTGAAACATTGTGCAGCAATTTTAACCCTACACCCCCAGCAGAAATCTGGTGGGCAAGCAGGTAAGCAAAATTTGTAATCAGAATTTCTTACAGAAGTGTCATTCTCTCTCTTTGATCTTCAATTTTAAACTGTCTTATCAGCAGAAAGAAAGACTACCAACAGGAAAATGGTGGGGTCCTTCATTAAACACATACCTTTAATGATGTATTTAAAATATAGCCAATATTTTAACCATTGTCCTGAGCAGGGGCATGATTGAGGTTTCTCCACCTAACAGACTTGGGATTGAGGCCTCTGTAAAGGATTAACCAGAAGGATTTGATTGCTTAAAAGGACTGCCCATTAGACTATAAGACCCTAAGTTAGAGGGGCAGAATTAGGCCATGCAGTCCATTCAATAATATATTTCTTAACCCCATTGTCCTGCCTTCTCCCTGTAACCTTTGATCCTTTTACCAATCAAAACCCTATCTATCTCTGCCTTAAATTCACTGAAGATGTTGGTCTCTGCAGCCCACTGTGGCAATAAGTTCTACATATTAATCACCCTCTGGCTGAAGGAATTTGTCCTCATATCAGTTTTAAAGGATTCGTCCCTTCAATCTGAGGCTGTGCCCTTGAGTCCACTCTCCTACTAGTAGAAATATCTTCTCCATGTCCCTTCAATCCAGTCTTCCCAGTATTCTGTAAGTTTTAATCAGATCTCCTGTTATCCTTCGAAATTCCATTTAGTATTCCAGACCCAGAGTCCTCACCCATTCTTCATATGACAAGATCTTCATCCCTAACTGCTTTTACAAGAACAATCACCTCATGTAACCCGATAAAACTCTTCAGTCTTACCATTTACCACTTGAATGAAGCAAGTTATAAGCCTATTTACATCTTCTAACTCGCTCAAACTCGACTTCCCCTTTTGTTCTGATAGTAGGTTCTACTTGCCCCCAAGTCTATCTCACCACTGACATTAACTTCCATCCCAAACATACTACATTTAAAATCTCACTTAACCAATTTTCCTATGACTTGCCTTAGCTGAGCATTTCACCTGAAACCCCCTTCTTCCTTTCTTCTTCATTCTAAAACTCAGCATCTATCTTTCAAACTATATTTAATAATGAACAAATATTTGCTTCATACAAGAGATTCCTCAGGGAATTTTGTCATCCCAACAACTGTTGGGTGCCAATTTTCTGCATTAAAACCACAATATAAATGTAAATTGTTGTTTATATTCTTTCCATTTTTTTGATCATTCTTTTCAGATTTCCTCATATTGTGCAGCATTCTTGTTGAATACAGACAAACCTCATCTGGCTTAGTAATTTTAATTTTGAGTTTATTGTGGATTTCTAGCTCACTAATAGAAAGTTAACAAAAGTATTACACATTGATTTCACCCTTCAGGAGGGTGAAATGGGCATTGCCAAGAATACAAAATAGGTTCGTAGCAAATTGGCAGCCAGTTTTTCACCACACCAGTTTTTATTTTCCGTAGGTTTAGAAACATTTGCTAAACCAAGTAAAAAATAAAGAAGGCCAGGAGATAAATGAACAAAACTTTGAACAAAAAGAATTCTGTGAACTTCAGTAGAAAAGGAACGATTGGCTGCCAATTCAATATGAATCCATTTTATACTGCCAGCCTCAACCTAATTTCAACTTTCCACTTATTGCCTTTGTGAAGCCCTAATCTTGATCAACATTTGAAGAGCTGAAGAGGACAAATTCAGAAGCATTTTATATTACCCTCACCCAAGTGGTTATTAGTCATGACTGAATTAATAGTGAACTGAACTCTGGAAGGGGACATCACAGATGAGCCTGACTGGGAGCAAGAACTCTGGTCAATATCCCCCTTTGATTGCATTAGCAAACCACTGCCATACAGAATGAAATTAGCTGGGAAAGAGTGGACTGAAGATTAATCCTAAGACTGAGTATTTAACCTGAGATTCTCAATATCCATAACTCTCACTTACTCACTGGATCAATTCAACGAACCACCAGGGAGTGGTATGTTAAGTATGAGTGCAGTAGAATTGTATGCCACTTTTGCATTTGATTTGTCACATTGCCTGTCTAACATCATTTATTGATTGCATTATCAAAAATGACTTATTTCTAATGCTTATTCTCATACTGAAATACATCCTAGTCTCGGCCCATTTCAAAATCTTTCGTGAACCTCACTATTCTCTTAGAATTCCTCTCTCTCTAATTCTGGTCCTCCAATTTCCTTACCTCTGCCAATGGTGACCGTGTCTTCAGGTGCATGGATTGTAAGCTCTGGAATTCCCCCTCTTTTGCCTTTCTTCGTCACTCTCCTTTTTTAAGCTGTTTTTTAAATCTTGGCTGATGTGTTATGTCTCAAAGTCATTATGTAAGTGTACCTGTGAGAGAAACAGTACGTCAGTATAATTTAAGTGAAATGCTCATGACAGATTTCCTATATAGAATATGTGACACGGGAGCATAAAGATTTCTAATTCTACCTTACCTGAGATCACTTGAAGCATGACACTCTAATAGAAGCAAGGTTCTCTGTTGTAAGCTAATACCTTAGTATACGCCCAGTCTCTTAGATCCCTGAGAAATGTAATGTTTTGCCTATAACAGTTTACTATAGTAAATATCTGTCGGATTCTTCAATACCACAATACACACATCTAATTTCTTAGGTTATTGGGAGATAACATAGGTTTTGCTGTATGAGATAAAAGATCTGTTGGAGGCAAATCTCACACTGCTATCACTTTGCCCTTATCATAATAATTCTGTCACATTTTATCAGATGCTTAAAGCTTTGGGATGCTTTACAATGTTACAAATTGAGATAAATAGGTATGATTGAGTGTCCATAACTAAGACGTGGCTGCAGGATAACCTAAAATGGAACCTGAACATTGAAGGATATGTGACATTTAGGAAGAACAGGAAGCTAGGGAAGTGTAGATGATTAACTCTGTTAATTAAAGATGATATGACCACAATAGCGAGGGATCACCTTAATTCAGAAAACTGGGATATAGAAGTAAAAACAGAAATTGTTAGGAAGTCTGGCAGATTCTTCAGAAGGGACACTGGACCTGAAATACTAACCCTGCTTTCTCACCACATATGCTGCCAGACCTGCTAAGATTTCCCAGCAATTTCTGATTTTGTTTCTGATTTCCAGCATCTGCAGTACTCTTTTTTTTGTTTTCGGATATAGAAGCAGTCTGGGAGGAGTTGAGAAATGACAAATGCTACTTGTGTGAATTGCGTAGGGGTCTCCTAACAGTAACACTTCTATGTCCCTAACATAGAAGGACAGGATATCAAGGAAGAAATAATGGGAGCTTCTCAGAAGTGTACAGCAATTATCATTGGGGATATCAATTCACATGTAGACTGGGAAAATTAGGTGGGCAGAAATGAAGTCATTGAACGTTTTCAAGACAATTTTTAAAGACTATATAGCAGGCTGTACTAAATTTGGTTTTGACCAATGAGTTAGATTAATTACTGACCTCACAGTGAAAACACCCCTGGGTAGTAGCGACCATTAAATGATTGAATTTTACATACAGTTTAAGGGAGCAAAGTGGGGTGCAAGCCTACTGTTTTGCATTTTATCAAGAGCAGTTATGAGGGCATGAAAGCAAAACTATTGAAAAGTGAACTGCAATTTAGGTTAAGGGATAGATAATAGAGATGTAGTAGCAAACATTTAATGGAATATTCCAGAAAGCACAGAATAGGTACCTTCCAACAAATGAGAAAATTCTAAGGGACAGACCATCATCCAAGAAAGTTAAAGAAGATATAAGCTCAAAGAAAATTGAGATGAATGCAAAGATAGGTGGTAAGTCAGAAGACTGGACAGAGTATAAAAAGACAACAAAAAATTCTGAAAAGGTGAATAAAGAGAGACAAATTAGAGTACAAGAAAAAGCTAAAATCTGGAAGAAACAGAAAGGAAAAGTTCCTTCGCATGTTTAAAAATGAAAGAGCTAACAACATTAGTGTTATAGAAACTGGGAAATTTCCCATAGAGTCTGGGAAATTAGTAATGGAGAATGAGGAAATAAGGAAATGGCAAATGAATTGAACAGATAATTTGCATCTATCTTCACTAGAGAGGATCCTGGAAATAGCTGTAAATCAGGAATTGAAAGGGAGGGAGAAGCTCAACTAAATTCCAGTTATGAGGGATATTGTTCTAAGTAAATTGTTAGAACTGTGAGTTGACAAGTCTCAGCTCCTGATAATTTTCATCCTATGGTCTTAAAAGAAGTGGAATAGTTGATGCATTAGGTTTAATTTTCCAAAACTCATTTGATTCAGGAAAGGATCCTTTGGATTGGAATACTTTTATTCAAACTGTGGAGGTGCCAGTGTTGGATTGGGGTAGACAAAGTGGGAAGTCACAGGACATGAGGTTACTGTGCAATAGGTTTATTTGAAATCATACAAGCTTTCGGATCACAGCCCCTTTGTTAGATGCAGTGAGATAGGCGAACACACATACAGAGTTTATAGGCAAAGAAATCAAGGGAAGAGAGATCAAAAGATCATAGACATGGTGTGAGTGGAGTGTTGGATAATAGGTCTCTGCAGGCGATCAAGGGTGTTAGATGGTGTATAAAGTGTTTATAAAGTCAATGTCAATGCTGTGCTATAATGACATGAATATACAAAAGGTGACACTTCAGATCTGACACTGAATTGTAAGTGTGAGGCTTTGTTCACCATGGACGTGCAATCCTTATACATGCCCATACAACACAAGGATGGCCTTCAGGCCCTCAGCTTCTTCCCGTCCAACAGACCCACCCACTCCCCCTCTACCAATACCCTCCTCCAACTCGCCAAACTAGTTATTACCCTTAATAACTTTTCCTTTAACTCCTCCCATTTCCTCCAATCCCAGGGGGTGGTCATGGGCACTCAGATGGGTGGGCCTCAGCTATGCCTGCCTCTTTGCCAGCTATGTCAACCAGTCCCTCCTCAGTACCAACACAGGTACTGTGCCCCAACTCTTCTGCCGTTATATCAATGACTGCATCGGTGCAGTGTCCTGCACCCAGGCTAGACTGGAGCAGTTCATCAACTTCGCCCACAACTTCCAGCCTGCCCTCAAATTCACTTGGTCCATCTCAGATACTTCCCGCCCCTCGCTTGACCTCTCTGTTTCCATCTCCTGTGACAGTCTCCAGACAGACATTCCCTATAAACCCACAGACTCTCACAACTACCTGGACTACACTTCTTCCCACTGAGTATCCTGTAAGATCTCCATCTTATTTTTCCAACTTCTCCACCTCTCCCTCTGCCACATCTGCCACACCCAAGCATCCCAGATATCCACCTATTTCAAACAATGTGCTTTTTCCTCCCTTTATCATCCAGACAGCCCTCCACCAGACCACCTCCATTCCTCGTTCCGCTGCTCAAAACACCCCAAATGCAATAAAGACAGAATCCCCCTTGTCCTCATCTATCACCCCACCAATCTCCATTTCCAACGCATCATCCTTAAACACTTCTGCCAACTCCAACTAGGCCCCACCACCCAGGGCATCTTCTCCTCCCCACCCTTCTCTGCTTTCCGTAAGGACTGCTCCCTCCGACAGTCCTTAGTTTGCACCACTCTCTGCACAAAACACCCCGAATCCCCAGGGCCCTTCCCCTGCAACCAGAAAAGATGCAAATCCTGCTAGTACACTAGCCCGGCCATCTCCATCCAGGGCCCCAAACAGTCCTTCTGGGTGAGACACAGATTCAACTACCTCTCCTCCAACCTAGTTTATTGTGTCCGTTGCTCCCACTGTGGTCTTCTCTACATCGGGGAGACCGAACATAAACTGAGGGAACGTTTCGCTGAGTATCTCAGCCAGGCCCACATAGGCTGACTGGATCTCCCAGTCACCACTTATTTTAATTCCCCTTCCCACTCCCTTTCCGATGTGACCATCCTTGGCTTCCTCCATTGCCGCAACGAATCAAACTGCAAATTGGAGGAACAACACCTCATCTTCCACCTGGGCAGCCCTCAGCCTGCAGGACCCAACACTGAGTTTTCCAATTTCAAATAACCTCCCTCCCCATTCCCTGCCTCCCTTCCCAGCCTCTTCCTTCCCTTCCTCTCCTCCTAGCCACCAACCAGATTCATTTCTCCCATCGACCAACCAGTTCGTACCCTCTACCTGTCTTCGCCTATCCCCACTTCACCACTCTGCTGCTGCCAACCCCTTTATCAGATGCCCGCCAATGAATTCGAAAAAATCATCTCCTCCACCATCATGTCACACAGTTCGGTCCTGGCCTTTGGGATTGGTTGCCAATCAAACATCAGGAGGTAGCTCAATCATTATCTGTAAACCCTAGCTACTGGGTACCTTGCCTCCATGCCATCTCTGTTCCAGGTCCCTCTCCAGCCTTTTGCCATTCTCATAACCCCAGACATCCCCTTCCCAGTAGATGGGAGGTCACTGCTGTCCATTTCTGTTTTCATGCTCCTCTTCCCTTTCAGATGGTTCTACTTGCTGAAGAATTTCATCTGGAATATGCAATTCCCATGGCACCTGGACAATGCTCCTTTCAGAGAGTCAGCCATCTCTGGTTGCAGAAATACCACCCAGCGAGGCCTTCCATATGCCTTTTGCCAATAAGCTCTATGTCAAGGGTCTTAAATGATCACTGGGGCCTCAAGTCAAGACAAGCAGTTGTCTTCCCCTCCTGACTAAATCAAATACTCGCAGTGAAAATGCTCAAAGTCCCCAACAGCTGCCTCCTTGTTTTTCACCTTTTAAATTTTGCTGAAGCTCTAATTTACTAGTGTGGCCAAAGTGTTGATTTTAAAATTCTGAGATGCATGTAACACCACTGAGAGTTGCCTCCACAATGATGTTAATTGCTCTTACTTGTTTGCAAATTGTGCGACAAGTCATCAGTTAGCTCACCATCTGCCCCAGAGAAGTATGAGCTCCAGTTAAATGATGCTGGGAGCCTCATCCGCACCAGCTCAACAGGTAGAGTTGGATTGTCACTGGACAAACTCCATGTAATCCTCAGCACTGAGGAGGCCAAATCAATATTGTTCTGGACCTGTTTAGTAATATTGATTTCGATGTAGCCCATGCATATCTGTTCTATCACGAGTGTCTAGCTGCTTCAATTATAAGTATTCAGTTTCTTGGCTCAGTGATTGCACTCAGACAATGCTTTATTTATCAAGGGGCATAGACAATTCAGAAAAGTTTTTGAAAGATTACATTTCATTCTGCTTATCACCATTGCTAACTTTAGTGTTTCATAAAGCTTACAGTTGCTCTGATTGTTAGGATGTTTTCTTCTCCAGACATTAATCAAAAGCTGTCTGAATGAGACAGTTCATTCCATGCTAAAGTAAACCCTTTACAACGTGAGTGAGAGAAAAACTGATTGACCATTTCCTACAGAGTGGTGGGACAGAAAATCTATTGGGTTTGATACTGGTAAGGAGTCTGCCCTAATTTGGCATTATAGCCCCTCCATAACTCCCTCCAACCTGAAGAACGCAAGCTTCCAACCTTCTTGCATCATTACACCTGTTTGATTTCAGACAGCCAGGCAGAACTGGACTCTAATTATTACATACTTTGTTCGCAGAAATATATATGTGCAACTACCTCTACACCCAATAATCCAGTGTGTTCATCAGCTCCTATATGTAGGAATACAAATGATGTCTTCAAGATTTTAATAGAAAAACATATTCCCACTGTTTCCACTGGTTGAGGATTGCAGTGCTAGGAGCCGTTATCTGAATACTCGGGCCAGACCATTCAGGAGAGAAGCTAGGAAGCACTTCTACACACAAAGAGTAGTAGAGATTTGGTATGCACTTCCACAAATGGTAGTTGATGCTAAATCAATAATTCAGTTTAAATCTGAGATAGATACACTTTTTTGTTAAGCATGGATATTAAGGGGTACGAGCCTAAGGCAGGTATAGGCCACAGATCAACCATGACCTCATTGAATGGTGGAACAGGCTAAGTGTCTGAATGTGGATTAGTGGTGCTGGAAGAGCACAGCAGTTCAGGCAGCATCCAAGGAGCAGCGAAATCGACGTTTCGGGCAAAAGCCCTTCATTTACCTAAGTGTCTGAATGACCTACTCCTGTTGCTACTTTCCTATGTTCATATTTGAATTTTTTTTATTCATGGTATATGGGCATCTCTGATTAGCATTTATTGCTTATTCTTAATTATAATCAACTCATAGACACTTCCTAATGCCTGCACAATATTCATTTCTAAACAGGAGAGATTCTGTATCTTTAAAAGCAATAACAAATCTCCTGGTGCATGCTCCACAGTTCTTCAGAGTTCATGATTTCAGGAACACCATGAATTTTATCCATGTTTAATTCAACCTTCCCATTACCTGGATTACAGCATTATCTTATGTTCAACTGCCAAGTAAAAATCATCTCCTTACCCAGAGTTGTTGGACAACATATCAATCTAGGAAAACTTATTCACTCATAGAAATTATAAGGATCAAGCACCAATATTTTAAATATTATATCTGCTACGTCCAGTAGGACACGACTGTTATTCCAAAGCCAAGCATATGAAACTGAGCAGCGTGGCATTGGAGCAAATGCTGATCATTCCAGAATGTTGAGGGACAATCAGGAAGAAAATTATGAAGCATTGATAAGTATTGTAGCAGAATCAATGGACATGAGGGAAGCAACAATATTCCAAATAGATGACAAAATAGACAATGAAACAAGGCAATGAAATCAGAAGATTCTGAAATCAGTTTCCCCAAACTGAGGAGGGGTGTGTGGTTTTATTCTCTGAAAGAACAATGACAGACCTTTGGGTAATGGTGAGGAGTAGCAGGCAGTGCTGCAGACAGGCTTAGAGGTCCTTGCTGTGTGCTGGATTGTCCCCTCCAACAAACCTCACATTTATGACCTGGGTGCCATTTCTATCTTTTACTAACCCTCCATTTGTGAGAATGCACACCTAGGCCTTAGCTGGACAGAGAACCTGTTGCCTTGTCAATGAAAAGAATGTGTCTGTCAAAATCTCAAAACATGTCTGTTTTTCTGGGAGTGGGTCCATGGCCCAGAAACAGTCTCGACTTCATTTCCAACTCCAAAGTAAAACTTGAGCTTTGTACTTGGAGTTAACTCCAGATACATTGGAGAATGAAAAAGCTCAAAGATCATGAAAGTAACAAATGGACATATTCTGGTGAATGATAAATGCACAAATCTCCTTTGTTAAGCATAATTAATTTGTGAAAAGATGTCAAAAATGAGGTCAAAACTAATTAATAGATTAAATGTCGAAATAATGTTGGACATGGGAAAAATCTAGCTAGTCTGAGAACACTATGCATGTGGTCAATGTTACCAAACCTACTCTTAATCAGTCCCTTCATGCTCCACCTTTAATAAAAAAAAACACCAACAATACAGGAACTTTTCAGCTTTCATGTATGAGATCATTAAATATATGAATAAAATTGAAACATTGAGCCACACAATAGCTAACGAGTTTAATCAATTTCATTGTGCTTTTAAACTAAATTTCATTACGCCAGGATTCATTTTACCACTCACCTTTGCTACAGGCATTTAATTAAAAATTAAACAACTTTTTAAAAAATCCATATCTCATTGTAACTATTTATACTTGTGCAGTTGGAGAGGCGTTCTGGAAGCCTGCCACATCAAGTCTCCAAACTGTAAGACACTCCGATCAATGATATATGAGCCAGTTCATTTCTGATTGCCTGCCACTGAACCAAGTAAAAGTTTGTGTTCTTTTTATCGTGGCTGCTGATGCATAAACATGTGTCAAAATTGATATTACCGAATGTAAGTACCTCATTTTATGGATGCAATATCGCAAACAATCTTTCAGAAACTCTATGACATGAGCAGGTTTGCACTCCAAGTATTTATCCCAATTTCAGTGACATTTTCTTTATTTTATTTTTGTTATTGATTCTATCTGAATTTTTTCTTCTGTTCTAACACCAAACATTGATGAACTCGCAAATTTACAAACGTATGAATCAGAAACAGAAATACCCCTTTCAGCCTCTCAAACCTGATAAGCCATTTGTTCAAATCATGGTGTACCATATCGTAACCTCACGTCCACATTTTTGCTTACCCTGATAACCTCTCAGCACTTTGTTTAACAAAAATCTATCTACCTCTGCATTGAAAATACTTAAGAACTGTTCTTCTTCCTTCCTTCAGGAAGGGAGTTCCAAAGATTAAAAAAAAGTCACAGAGCAAAAAATGTTACCTCATCTATGTTGTCATTGTGTAATCCCTGATTTTTAAACAGTGACACCTCATTCTAGGTTCTCCTTTTCACATCTACCCTGTCAAGATCCCTCAGGACTTTATATGTTTCTTCAAGTCATCTTTTACTCTTCTAAATGCTAGCTGATACAAGCTCAACTTGTCTAACCCTTCCTTATAAGGTAACCGACTTAGGAATTAGTCTTGTAATTCTTTTTTGAACGTTTTCTACTGCACTTACATCCTTCCTCAAATAAGATGACAAATGTTGTGCTCAGTACTCGAGACGTGATCTTACCAGTTCTCTGTACAACGATAACATAGGAGAAAGTGAGGACAGCAGATGCTGGAGATCACGGGCAAAGAATGTGGTGTTAGAAAAGCGCAGCAGGTCAGGCAGCATCCAAGGAGCGGGAGAGTTGATATTTCAGGCATAAGCCCTTCATCAGGAATGTGGGGTGGAGGGTGGGTGGGGTTTGTGGTGGGGGCAGTCCCATGGGGGCTAAAGAGATAAATAGAAGGGGGGGGGGTGAGGCTGGGGGTGAAAGTAGCTAGGAAAGCGACAGGTAGATGAAGTCAGGGGGTGATAGTGATAGGTTGGAGCACAAGGCGGAGCGGTTAGATGGGAAGGAAGATGGACAGGTAGGACAGTTCAAGAGGGCAGTGCCAAGTTGGAGGGTTGAATCTGGGGTAAGGTGGGGAGAGGGGAGATGAGGAAACTGGTGAAATCAACATTGATCCTATGTGGTTGGAGGGTCCCAGGCGGAAGATGAGGTGTTCCTCCTCCAGGCATCGAGCGGCTTGGATTCAGCAGGGGAGAAGGCCCAGGACTTACATGTTCTTGGCAGAGTGGTAGGGGGAGTTGAAGTGGTCAGTCACAGGGCGGTGGAGTTGTTGGGTGCGTGTGTCCTGGAGATGTTCCCTGAACCTTTCTGCAAGTTGGCATCCTGTCTCCCCAATCAAAAGATGTGCAGGTTAGGTGAAATAGCCATGCTAAATTGCCTATAGTGTTCAGGGATGAGTAGGTTAGGTCCACTAAGTCAGGGGTAAATGTAGAGTAATAGGATAAGGGAATAGGTCTAGGTAGGTTACTCTCAGAGGGTCACTATGGATGTGTTGCGCCAAATGACCTGTTCCACATTGTGGGGATTCTATGATGTGGAGGAGACCACACCGGGAACAATGGACACAGTAGATCAGGTGTTTGGATGTGCAGGAAACTCTCTGCTAGATGTGGAAGGATCCTTTGGGGCCTTGGATGGAGGTGAGGGAGGAGGTGTGGGCACAGGTTTTATACATCTTGTGGTGGCAAGGGAAGGTACCGGGAATGGAGGGTGGGTTATTCGACTCCAGAACATCCCAGATGGCATCTTACTTCAAGGACCATAATTGCCCCTTCCACATGTTCAACAATGTCCTCCAGCACATCTCCTCCATTTCCTGCACCTCTGCCCTTAAACCTCACCCCTCCAACTGCAACAAGGATAGGATATCCCTGGTCCTCACCTTCTACCCAACCAATCTCCGGATACATTGCATCCTCTGCCATTTCCACCACTTACAATCAGACCCTACCGCCAGAGATATATTTCCCTCCCCAGCACTATCAGTATTCTGGAGAGATCTTAAATTTGCAACTCTGTGATTAGGTCCAGCCCCTCTCCAACCTATATTCCACTCCTGGCACCTTCCCTTGCCACCACAAGAGGTGTAAAATCTGTGCCCACACCTCGCCCCTCAGCTCCATCCAAGACCCCAAAGGAATTCCTCCACATCCAGCAGAGATTTTCCTGCACATCCAAATATCTCATGTACACTGTCCATCACTCTTGTTGTGATCTCCTGTACATTGGGGAGACAGGATGCCAACTTGCGGAATGGTTCAGGGAACATCTCTGGGACACATGCACCAGACAACCCCACCAGCCTGTGGCTGACCACTTCAACTCCCCCTCCCTCTCTAAGTCCTGGGCCTCCTCCACTGCCAAATCCAAGCTACCAGATGCCTGGAAGAAGAATACTTCATTTTTGCCTTGGGACACGCCATCCACATGGGATCAATATCGATTTCAGCAGTTTCCTCATCGCTCCTCCCTCCAACTTATCCCAGATCCAACTCTCTAACTCAGCACTGCCCTCTTGAACTGTCCTACCTGTCCATCTTCCTTCCCATCTATCTGCTCCACCCTCCACTCTGACTTATCACTATCACCCCCCCCCCACCTTCATCTACCTGTTGCCTTCCAAGTCACCTTCCCCCAGCCCCACCCCCTTCCTATTTATGTCTCAGCCCCTATGCCCCATCGCCCAACATTCCTGATGAAGAGCTTATGCCAGAGACGTAAACTCTTCTGCTCCTCGGATGCTGCCTGACCTGCTGTGCTTTTCCAGTGCTATACCTTTTGACAACTATAACATAGCCTTTCTATTTTTGTGCTAATTTCTCTTGCAGTAAATAAAAACATTCTGTTAGCTTTCCTACTTATTTGTTCTGCCTGCATACTAACATTTTGAAACCCAGATCTTTCTGCATCTTCGAGCTACAAAATCGTTCACCATTTTGATAATATGCTTCTTTTAAAATTGTTTTAATTGTTGCCAAAATGTACAATTTCATATTTTCCAACATGATACTCTATTTGCCACATTTTTGCCCATGTGTTAATCTATCTATATCTTATATCCTCTTCACAACTTACTTTACTAACACTCTTTGTGACATGAGCAAAGTTGGCAACCCCACCTTCATTCAAGTCATTTCCATATATTGTAAACAGTTGCAATCCCACCATCAACCATGTGGTACACGACTTGCCAATCTGAAAAAGACACTTTTATGCCTGATCTCAGCTTCCTGTTAACTTCTCAAACTTTTGCTGTACAAATATGCTACCACCTACACCTATTACTACCCACATTAATCTTTGATAAGACACTTTATCAACTTTTTATGAAAATCTAATTACAGTACATCCAGCAGTTTCCCCTTAACCACAGCTTCTATTTCTCCTCAAACAATTCCAGTAGATAAGGCAAACATGATTTCCCTTTCACAAAACCATGTTGACTCTGCTTGGTTACAATTAAACATAGAGGAGAAAGTGAGGTCTGCAGATGCTGGAGATCAGAGCTGAAAATGTGTTGCTGGAAAAGCGCAGCAGGTCAGGCAGCATCCAGGGAACAGGAGAATCGCCGTTTCGGGCATAAGCCCTTCTTCTGCATTCCTGAAGAAGGGCTTATGCCCGAAACGTCGATTCTCCTGTTCCCTGGATGCTGCCTGACCTGCTGCGCTTTTCCAGCAACACATTTTCAGCTACAATTAAACATAGCTAAATCTCCTGCTTTAACTTCTTTAATAATAGTTGCTAACATTTACTTATATGACAGATGGATATGAAACAACTTGAATAATCACACTGTTCTTTCCTTCTCTATCTTCAGCTCCCTCATGTCTTTTTTTGTTGAATTGAATTGCATTGAATTGAATTTATTGCCACGTGTACCGAGGCACAGTGAAAAGCTTTGTCCTCTGAGCAATATAGGCAGATCACATAGCTAAGTAGCATAAATAGCAAATAATAGGTAAACAGTGGCAAAAACAAAAACACAGGTACAGGCGAACGTTAAGAGTTTGTGAGTCCATTCAGTATTCTAACAACAGTAGGGTAGAAACTGTTACAAAACCAGCTGGTGCGTGTGCTCAGGCATGTGTACCTTCTCCCCAATGGTAGAGGCTGTTCAAGCTCAGTCATAACTTTCTATGATGAGTCACTGGTCTTTTCTAACAATCTCAAAAGCTGTGCCACATTTAAGTAATTTTTGCCTTAGATTTTTGCAAGAAATTTCACCTTTCATTCTTTTACCAATTCTGTGGACTTCACCTTCCTCAAATCATGTAACAAAGTCAGGGATATCTCTCCCATCTGAAATACTGCTGTTAATGCTTCTGTTACCAACGTATTTTACTGTATGAGAAACCTAGTGCCTGTCATTTTATCTTTTACCAATTAATTTTTCTCTACACTAGTCTCAAACTGCATTCAAATATCATGTGTCTTGTTTGTTTTGTCCATCCTATTTTTGAATGACTGTGTTTTTGTTGAGGGAACATTGTTTAAGTTGCACATTAGTAATTAAAAAATTAACAATATATACATTTTATTTTCGAGGAGAAAGTGAGGTCTGCAGATGCTGGAGATCAGAGCTGAAAATGTGTTGCTGGAACAACGCAGCAGGTCAGGCAGCATCCAGGGAACAGGAGAATCGACGTTTCGGGCATAAGCCTTCCTGAGGAAGGGCTTATGCCCGAAACGTCGATTCTCCTGTTCCCTGGATGCTGCCTGACCTGCTGCGCTGTTCCAGCAACACATTTTCAGCTACACTTTATTTTACAAATTTAATGAATAATAAGCTCAAAATTGGAGGAACTACCCCTGACCTGTTGCATGATTTAATGAAGGCTAAGGCCATTGGGTTGGCAAAGGAGTGAAAGGTGAAATTTCTTGCAAACACCTACGAATGAAAAACATTAGCACAGAATTTCGGTTTGTTGGAAATCCAAGAGAGATCAGGTACTCAACAGCGAGCTAAAAAGATCTCATACCAAGCTCCCAAACCTTTGTCATGACCCTGATCAATGAGTGAGCTGAAAATCAAGCTCCACTTCTCTATCAGAAGTCACAAATATGAAACACGATCAACCCAATTGTTAGAATGCTTGATATCTGACTGTGACCACTATCTAAGTTAGAAGAAAATCGCACTAAGTTTTATTAAGGAAAAATAAAAACTCATTTATTCTAAGAAATCTATTCTTTAAGATGTGTCAAAGTGGATCATTAGTTACTAATGTGCAATATTCACCTTAAAGAAAAGTGCATTCATTCATAAATTGGAAAGACAAGACCAACGAGACAAACAGTTTTGTAAAAATATTGTATGTGAAAAATGTGGACAAGAAAGAACAAAGTTGGTGGATCAAGAGTTCAAATCAAAAGGAGATTTTCTTAGTTCTTTTGGTTTTTAGCGATTATCACGTTGTCAATTGGAGTGATCCTCAATGTGTCTTCAACTGGTCAGTTAGACTTAGGTGTTGTGTTAAATTAAACATTTTCTTTATTTATTTTCCATTCACAGAGGGATAGAGGGTAATCTGACTTACTTGTAGGCTTCTGAATGCATGAATCCTACTCCTCTCTTTTCTGTGACAAACTGCTATTTATAACAAATCCAAAAGTTGTTACTGGGCAGTTGTTTTTAACCCGAACACACCAGGTGCCAGTGTGTCTCACAAAAATATCAAAATCTAGCTTCTCACAAAAGTTACATGCATTGTATAATCAATGAGTGAACATTACACTGATGTACTTTTCCTTCAAGTTATATAAAACAGATTCATTCTCTGCAATACCACAGTCCAGACTTCTATGTTGCAGCTTATATTTCAAGTAGGATGTAAAAGTTGTCTTCAGAGCACCACTAACCTGTGATTGTGATTTTTCTGAGTTCCTCCCTTTTTTCTATTTCCTGATTTGTTGCTGCTACCTATATCCTTGATCATGAAGACTGGTGCAAAATAAGAAAAGTCATTGACTTACAAGTTAACTCTGTTTATTCTCCACAGATGCTGCCAAACCTATTGAGTTTTGCCAGCAATTTCTTTTTGTCTGATGCAAAATACCTCTTTAATTCATCTGCCATCTCTGCATTTTCCATTATCAATTCTCCAGACTGACTGTTTAAAGGACCAATTCTGACTTTGTTAACTTCTGTTTAAGGTACATAGAGAACCTCTCACTGTCTTCTGTTTTATTTTTGCAGCTAGTTTTTTCTCAAACTCAAAATTTTTCCTTCTTCTTGATTTTTTTGGTCATTCTTCACTGTTTCAGATGTTATATCCAAACTTTGGACCTGCCATCTGTTGTTGAACAATTGTGTGCTTTACATTTGATGATAGCTTTACATTTCCTTTAGGTTTGATGTTATCTTTAACCTTGCCAGTTAAACATAGATGATGGTTCAGTATTTTTGATTTTTTCTTAGTCTTTGGAACATACTAATTCTATCTATTCTGAAATATCACCTGAAACATCTGGCACTGCATCTCATTGATCTATCCTTTAAGCTAGCCTTTTAGCTCGCCACCCAGCTCTGCTTTCCTACCCTCAAAATTTTATTACTTAATATTTTTAAAAGTTTCGGTCACACTCCTCTCTGCCTAAAACTGATTGTAAAATTCAATTGTGTTACGTTTACTGCTACCTAGGGGCACATTCACTAAAGGATCATCAACTCATCTCTCATCCTGAGATGTAGGATGCTATTTTATTCACATTACTTATGAGCCACCGACAGACTATGAACGAGAAGGTGTTACTTTGGGACAAGCATGATCCTTCCAGTCTTATTTTTCGTCTCTTGCTGTCAATATCTGGGCCACTTAATACCAATGACACTTATTAAGTATAATGCATTAAGCATTGTGAAAGGCAGCCAACTTGCAATTAAGACCAAGGCTAATATCTAAACTTATAAGAATCTGATCAGGTGTGTAGTCTCTAATCTGCAAGTGCTGAACTGACTGGCAACATGCCTCTTGTGATCATAAATTTAGTTCTTTTCATACTGATGAAAATCACACTAAAACAATTTCCACTTTCTCATAACCCTACCAACTTCAAACAGGCATTTAATAGACCTTTGACTTTCCTACAGTGTCACAGTTACTTAATTTACATCAGATATATGGCCTCTTTTCATACAAAAATTCATGGTGTGCAGCAAGATTAAGGATCCTGTCAGACAAAGTTTCAGGAAACCACTCAAGTGTGGAATGAAGAAATGATGCAATTTTCCTTTTCAAGTACATTCATAAGTCATTCATATGTTGTTGTTTACATCCTCATGGCACAGATATCCAAAATATTACCACTGATCATTTGTATTCTGAACAAAAGTCCTGCGTTCAGTTTAAAATGATGTCAATCTTGATTATTGTGATGGTCTTCACAAATAAAGGGCAATAGATTCAAGTAACTTCTTACTATTGCTAATAGTTCACAGATTGTAGAAACAAACTCCCTTGCTTCATTTCCCTTAAGACCCAACAATCCCTTTCAAGGGAATCCAATTTAAAATAGTTTAGATTCAGAATATGAATGAGATTTGTTCAGACTTATGAATAACACTAAATGAGGAGGAACAATTGAATTTGATGAGGAATTCCAATAACCTTTCCAAGGACCTCCATATGACTTGGAGATGGTTAGGAACATTATAGGTATGAGCCAACAATCCTATGTGTAAGGCATATTCAAAAAAAAGTATTCAAGACTTCATGCGCTGCAGAAATGGAATCAATCCAGTTCAGAGGGAAATTGAAGGAGATGTAAAGTTGCTTGTACACTTGATAGTTAACATGATCACTCACGTGATGCAGCAAAGAATGAATCCAGAGCAATAGTATTTGCTAAATAAACCAAATATGGGAGTAGATTTCACTTTGGATGTTGGCAATAAACTAGCAGTGGCCACAATATATGTACTTTCAAGTTTTCATTGTATTGACTTCGTTGGAGATGAAAATAAATGTTTGCCAATCCAAAAATACCAGTTTGCTGCTGTGCTAAAGATGGAACTTATTACGTCAGAGGATAAGAGCTGAAACCAAGTAATTAGTCCAGTCGGTAATTGTTCTGTGGTACCTGCCTGAGGCATCACAGAGGAGACATGCTGAGCTGTGACACTTTCCCTCTTTTCTTTCTGTAGCTGAGATGCGATATAATAGGTCAGATGAAACCTGAACACTATCATCTTTTTAAACTTCAGATTTACATCTGCATTTTGCATCAAAACAATTTGAAATATCATAAATTATTTAAAATGATTATTTATTTAAAATAATGCAAATTATACAAATACATTTTAATTCCAACAAATAGGTACGTTTCAAAAAAGATGCATAAATTTTTTTTAAAAACCTCAAAACAATATCCACTTTGAACTCTTCCACTTCCAGACATCAGGAGGTCAGGTGTATTCTTTCAGGAGATGCTCTCATGCATCAGTTTTTCCTTTTTTTCATATTGTTAACTAAAGCCAGCTGTGCCTGAAAAACCCAGCAAGTAAATGGATGCAGGAAAAGTCAGGTCCACAGCGCAGTGCCTTTATGCAGTATTGGTTGTGACCCAGAAACAGCAGGAATACTTCTTCAAGGCATCTATAAGGTTACCTCTGCATCCAATGTCCATTCCATGTTCCCAGAACTAGTCTGTCAATGGGGCTGAAAGACATCAAGAAGCCTGATTAGCAGACTTCCTGTTTGGAAATCCTCTCCTTGCTCCCTTCGCAGTCCCAGGCTCTTAATTGTTTTAGATCTGTAAAGGAAAGGTATTAGAAAGGGTCCAATCACACATGATATAGATTGTTACTGGCACATATCCTTTACAAGATGTGTTAAGTTTGTACAGTTCGCTTTGTTCAAACGAGCTTTAATTTGGATAATTTCAAGGTATTTTCAATGTGAATATGCATGCAACACCAAACAGAGGAGATGCTTGGTTTGAATTGTTTTTAATGTGGTGATCTAGCAGGATTTTCTATTTCCTCTGACAGCATTGATGTAATTGGATGAAGGGTGAATATGTTTTTGTTGGCAGCACTGGAATATTTTTATCAGTCAAGGATGACAAAGATATTGTTTTTCTGATTCCCTGGGGATTAGTACCATCTGTTTCTGATTCTTTGAGGTAAAGTAACGTTTTTTTTTAAAAAGTCAAGAAACATATCAACAGTGGAATGATGTTTACTGCTTTGTGATTTTAATGCATGTGTTTTTATTGGTCAGTGCATTGAAGACTGGTCTAAAGTTTGAAGCAGGACTAACAATAAAGGCCCCTTGTTCTCTATCAACACACAACATAATCAATTTCAGTATATCAGACAAAACCTTTCAAGTCTGGACTGCAACTGAAATACTTTTAAACGCACAACAGCTTTTGTTTATACAATAGGAGACAGAAAACTCAAGTACATTAGTGACCAGTACTCAGTGACTAGTGCATATAATTAGAGTGACTTGATTAAACTTGCTGTTATGCCACATTGCCCTGAATATAAGTCTGAAGGCATGTTCTGGGTGCAGGACCTGTTTTGATGTTCTACAATCTGGAAATCAGTTCCAGAATGTCCTGAAGTTTTAAATTATTGACTATCTTTCTTCCAATAGTTTCAGGCTTAAAAGCCAGTTTAACTTGACAGAGGCTTGTCTAATAGGAAGCCTGAAGAAAGGAGATCAGGTATACCCAGTTGGGGGGATGTTACAAATTGTGCCAGATTGGGGGCGTCCAATGGTGACCAGCCAGAGTGTCAGAGAGTGAGTATTTACTGAGTAGCCTGTTGAACTTTAAGCAAACACACCTCTCTTTCTGAACTAGAATCAGTACTTATCTCATTCATTCTACCCTTCTCATTATTGTTCTTGTGCTTACCTGAGACTAAGCATAACTGGCTGACGCTCACAAAGAGTGGGAGTCCAGAAAGCTGGGTTACTTGTAAGGGCTTTGGACACCTGTTCAGGGCTGGAGAGGAGATTACAAGAAGAGGGGAGGATCCAGTTGTTGTGGTTTCTGTAGGTACCAATGACATTAGCAGGACAAGGAAAGAGATTCTTCAAAGTCAGTATGAGGAGCTTGGCAGCAAATTGAGAAACTAAACCTCAAAGTAAATGACTTCTGGATTACTACCTAAGCCACGTGCTCTTGTGTATAGTGTATAGAAAAGCATGGTTTGAAGATAGCGCAGTAGAAGTGAGTTCCAGTTCCTGGGTCACTGGCACTATTATTGGGCCAAATAGCATCTGTACCATTACAACAATCTACCATCTGACCTGTGCTGGGACCAATGGTCTAGTGGACCATATGCCTAGAGAACTAGAGAGAACTTTAAACTAAATTAGTTGGGGAAAGTGATCAAAATCTTTGAAAATGTATCAAATTAATGAGTAGTGATAAGAGAGAATGAGACCAGACCATAAAGGAAAGGAATAGACAGGTCATAAATCAGAGTAATTGAACAAATAAGAATAGAGATTGATAAAATAATAAAAGGAGAAAACTGAAGGCTCTGAATGCGCACAGCTTTCAAAGGAAAACAGATGAAGTGATAGTGCAATAGAATTAAGTAGATACAATCTGATAGCAGTTACAGAGGCATGGCTGCAGGATGGCAAAAAACGGGGACCTGAATATTAAAGGGTACATGACATTCAAGAAGGTCAGGAAGCTAGGAAAAGGTGAAGAGGTAACACTGTTGACTGATGATGGTATTAGCTCAATAAAGAGGGATGACTTAAGTTCAGAAAACTAAGACATAGCAACAGTTTGGGTAAAGCTGTACAATGATAAAGATAAGAAGTGTTTAAGGAAGTGGAGAATAGGGCCTGGCTAGTTTCCACAGTGCAAGATAGAGTATGAAAGAAGAAATGGGAGCTTGTCAAAATACTACAACCATGGAGAATGTTAATTTGCCAAGAAACTAGGAAAATCAGATCGGTAAAGGTAACCTTAACAAGGAGACCATAGAATATTTTCAGGCTGTTCTTTTTTTGAAACAGCATGTCTGAAGAACAAAGAACAGGCTATACTAGACCTAGCATGTGCAATGCAATAAGAATTGTTAACAACCTCATACTGAAGGCATGCCTGGTGACCATGATAAGATAAGATTTCACATTCAGTTCAAGGGAGAGAACAGTGAACCTAAGGCTAGTATTTTAAGTTGAAATTATCAATGCTTAAAAGCTGAGCTAACTAAAGTCAACCAGAAACTCAGGTTAAGTGTTAGGCAATAGATATACAGTGTTGAAAAGTGTGGTGCTGGAAAAGCGCAGCAGGCCAGACAGCATCCGAGGAGCAGGAGAATTGATGCTTTGGGCATAAGCCCTTCTTCAGGAATCCACACTTTTCAACTCTGGTCTCCAGCATCTGCAGTCCTCACTTTCTGCTAATAGATATACAATGGCAGATAATGAGGGGACTTTTCAGAAGCATAGAATACATACATTGCAATGAGAAACAAAAATCCCAAATGGAGGACCCAAGATCTGTGGTTAACTTAAGGAGTAAACATTTTAATAAGTAAAGGTGGCTGGCAGGTAAGAAGATTGCATATAATATTTTAAAAAGCAAAGAAAGACCAAAAATTAATAGCAAGAGAGAAAATAGTGTACAAGAAGAAGCAAAATAGAAATATAAAAACAGTTAGTGTTTCTATCAATAGTTCTGCAAAGGAAAATATTAACATAGTGAACGAGAGTTTTGTGAAAGGTGTGCCTGGAGAATTAATAATGGAAAATAAGGAGATGATAGATGAATTGGAGAGGGAATTTTGCTTCTCTCTTCATCATAAAACATACAAGCTCTATTCCAGAAATAGATGTAAATCAGGAACCAGATCAAGTACTCAAGCAAAGAGGTCTATTATTCAACACCCAAAACTAATTTAATTTCTTTGAAGAAAAGCTTGAAAAATTAGGCTGGAAACAAAGTTAAGAGTTCTGATAGGATTTAGCCATTTCCAAATTATTTACTAAATAATAAAGTTAACAACAAACAAATTAAAGTAATTCTTCAGAAACAGACCTATGGTAAACTATTTGAAAAAATTGGGAATAAAATTAATTTCTTTGATTTCAGTGATGCAGAGCCTTAAGAGTGAAGATATGGCTAAATCTTATTATTGTGACAAAATGAACAAGAAATGCATGGTTTATTCAGCAATGAAGAAGCTTTGTTGATTTTATTCACAAAATAAAAAAGAAAGAAAAAGATTACAAATCGTATCAATACTAAAGACATAGAAATAGGAAAAAAAAAGTTGATATGAACAATATCACAACAGCTAACTTTGATCCAGTGAGGAAAACATTTAATCTCCTTGACTGATGCTTTTTTGAGAAAGTTTCCACTCTCAGATACCCTCTGCCATCTTGGAAAAATAATCTCTTTATTAATTTCAGTGAAGATGCCATTTTGGTAAAGGAAGCCCAAACTTTAGATTGGAAACAGCTTTTAGTAACTTTAATAGTTTTAGTACTACAACTGCAATCTTTGCAGCAAAAAGGATTCAAGAATAACTTTAATCAACCGAGAATACAATAAGGCAGTAAAATGAGTGAATTATACAGAAGTTAATATTCTAATAATAATTTTACAAGAGAATAACCTCCAACTTCAAGTGTCTATCAACAAAAGGAGAATACAACACAATTCACCAGTATAGTCCTTCCACCGGAGAAATTCAAACCATCCGATCCATTTGAAAGATCAGCAAATTGCAAATGTGGGAAGAGTAATTCCTCAGGTTTTAAACTGCTTCAGGTTGGATACCAAATCAAAGGCTGAACATGTAGCATATTTCTCTGTTATATGGGAAAAATATCAGAACATGTGTATCATAGACAGCAGATTATTGAGAAACAAATTACATTTGATAACTTCCCAATAGATTTTGATCAATATTTCACTTTGAGAGAAAATAAAGCTCTGATGAGATCAAGCTTCGCAAGCAGATAAAACTTCCCAGACAGGCAGTAGATAGTTTCATTAGTGATCTGTATGTTCTATCTGAAATGTGCCACTATTGAGACATACATTAAGAGCTAATTTTTGACAGATTGGTTTTGTTCTCTTAAAGTGATCAATCACTTATTCAATCAAAGGAACATTTGGTGAAAGAATGACAGTCTGAATGGCAGTGAATGCAGAATCTAGAACATTGTTCTAGAAGTATTGTATAGCAAAAGTTCCACTCGTGCTGAGCAAGCTCCGGAAAGTGTGGACTACTGAAAGCACAACCCCAGCCTTCTCATATTTGAGAGTTAAGTTTTAACCTACTGATTCATAGATGGATTATTATGTGTATCCTCATATTTTCTTATCTGGTATGTTTCTATTAAAGAAACAGCAGCACAATAAATAAATTCTCAATGTTGTGTTAAATATTTCTGTTTAGGTGAACTGAGATCTCAATTTATTTAGTATATACTGCCAGAGAGAGGATTCAACTTGCACTGCCACTTCTGATGAGGTCACA
Organism: Chiloscyllium plagiosum; assembly: GCF_037043375.1. Lineage (NCBI taxonomy): Eukaryota > Metazoa > Chordata > Chondrichthyes > Orectolobiformes > Hemiscylliidae > Chiloscyllium > Chiloscyllium plagiosum. The sequence continues at coordinate 59,300,522 of NW_028270148.1, forward strand.
AATCAACAAGAAACAATCTGACAGGTCATTCTCTTCTATATGCAAATATCCAGCTATTGGCAGTTCCCTTTGTTGCTTGAGCACCTGGCATAGTGATTACATATGAAGCGTTATCTTTCATGCACATCATTCCTTGAGTTAAACGTTGCCAATATAATTCTGTTTGACAAGTATAGCGATGCATGCTCCTTCAGATTTTTAACTCTCATAGCATCAAGTGTTTCAAAATTTGAATGTGAAGAAAATAATGTTGTGTTGAATAATATCATTCACGTTCAGTAACAAAACAAACATCAGTATGCGTTATGAAGATTCTCCTGTGATATGGATTATCCTGGCAGGAAATGTTAAACAATAACAATATATTGACAAACAAACTTCAGTAATACTCGATTTACATTTCTTGATGAAAATGAGAAGAGGTTCACAATTATTAAATAATTATATTATATTCATAAATGAGACAAAAGTACATGATGGTATTGTTCTTTGTTTAGCCCCTAATGGATTGTTATGATGTGACAGTATTATTAAATATGCCACAAGTGCATGTTAGTAATTGGGTTGCAAAGGGCAGAGCCCTGCAGGATATTCCGACCTTTAGTTGGAAGGGATAGAAAGTCCAGTGGAGAATGCTGACATCCACACAAAGCTTGGTGCTGCAGGAGCTAGAATCTGTAGCACCTAGGCTGCAGAAGTATGAAGGTTATGCAGATTATAAAGGTGAAACTCACTGGACTAGAATTTCTCTTGATGAATATGTGGCCACACCGTTCATACGTTTGTGAAATTTTCTCTGCAGAATTCAGCAAAATCATTAATCCATTCTCTTAGAATCTATCAATGTTCATGTTATGAAGAAGAAAACTTTACAAACACATTTTTTTATCAGTAAACTGTGGTGCACAACTTCATTCCTCTTCTGATCAAGATAGATTAAAGCTTTATACAAAAGCCAAATACAAAGCAATGCAGCACCAGAAAATTAACATTCCCCTCTCGCCAATCCAGCAGTTAACGTGACTCTGACTATTCCAGAAAATCTTGGTTATCAGTTTGTCTGCGGTGATGACACAAAATATGAGTCAGCTGTTGTGAGGAGATCTGATGTCTAACTCTTTTCATTGCAATAAAATCTAACATCAAATATTGCATCTAAAGGTTGGTTGATTCCTGGACCCGTAATGGTGGGAAGTGGGGCACCTCAGGGCCAAATAACCATGGCCCAGGCTTCTAGGGACACTGGTATGCTCAGCTTGGAGGTGGGCCTGATGGAGATGGAGGGAAGGGCCATTACTGTCAGGTTTGGGCAATGGAAGGGCCATGGGCAGAGGCCTAGACCAGAAGAGCACCACAGCCTGTGATTTTCATCTCTGTCTTTATTTTATTCAATATTGACTGTACCATGCCCCAAGTCAAATTTCCTTTTTTTATACTTTCATGGGATTTGGGCATTGCTGGATAGGCCTTATACCCAAACCTAATTCCCTTGAGAGCATGGCAGTGAACTACATCTTGAACCACTGCGGTCCATGTGGTGCAGGTACAACCAGCACTGGTATTGGTGAGGTGGTGGGGGGGGGGGGGGGGGGGGGGGGAGTGGTGGTGGTTCGAGGATTTTAAAGGTGACAGTGAAGGAAACGTAATGTGGATTTGAACGTAGGATCATGTGTGGCTTGGCAGAGAATGTGGACCTGGTTTTTCCATGCATCTGCTGCTCTTGTCGTTCCAGGTAATAAAGGTCACATCATTGGAAGATACTAATGAAGGAGGAAATATCTGCTCACAAATAACTTTTACTAGTTGACAATAAAACAACACAATAACTGTACAGGGGTAGGAAAGACAGTCACATGGTTTAGGATACCCAGCTTTACCTTCAGTATTTTGCTTTCAAGAAAGGAAAGGTAAAAAGTATAACAATCTGAAAGAAAAGCTGGAAGAAATGTGACAAATAACTTACTGAGGTCTATATCATTTATACTGAATTATTGTAGTTTTGCTGCAAGTGCTTTTTTGATTTTGTGTGCCCTTGTCCATTTTACTGGATACTCTTAGGGAAATTGTGACAAGCTTATGGTCTCCAAACAATGAATTTTTACTGCAGTTGTTAATGAAGAATAAGGAGAAAGTGAGGTCTGCAGATGCTGGAGATCAGAGATGGAAATGTGTTGCTGGAAAAGCGCAGCAGGTCAGGCAGCTGCCTGACCTGCTGCGCTTTTCCAGCAACACATTTCCACCCATTAATGAAGAATAAACCCAGTTCATCTATCTGCCTTTTAATTTGTCTACATTAAAAGATTTCAAGAATGACTTTGATTCTAATTTATGCAAAGTCTTGAGCTACAAATCCTGACACACTGGCTGCAATTTTATGAAACCACACTGTTTAAGCCATGGGCTAGTTCCACAAATGATCATGAAAAAATATTGTCTCAGTGCTATTGTATAAAAAGTTGAACCAATGCACCAGTGTCTCACCTTATAAAGCTTTGCAATATTTTCTTTTTAAAAGCAGATAAAGTTATAACCACTCTCTAAAAAAAAATCCAATTTTGTTTCATGTAGGAAATCTTCAACCAGCACTGTTCTGGAGTTTTGTGAGAAACCATAAAAAGATTTAAACTTACCTCAGGAACTATGTGAATATATTTTAGTGTTGCACAACTCAGGTGCTTTTTTCTAGGTTGGTCACTTGTAATCAGTGGGATTTCACCAGGATCAGGCTGGGATTGCAACTGCTTACAATATATATTCATAACTTCGAGGATGGAAGCAAATGTACTGTAGCCAAATTTGCAGATGACAAAAATAGGTGAAAAGGCTGGTTGCAAAAGGGAGACAAGAAGCTTGCAGAGATATATTGACAGGTTAGGTAGGTGGGCAAAACGTCAGCAGATGGAGTATAATGTGGTGTATTGTAATATTGTTCAATTTGGAAGGGAGAATGAAAGAACAGAATATTATGTAAAGGTAGACTGTAGAAACTGTAGAAACTGTAGAAAGCAGCAATACAAAGGGACTTGGGGGCACTTGCACACGAAACATAGAAAGCTAGCACACAGGTACAGCAGGTAATTAGGAAGGCGAATGGAATGTTGGCCCTTATCTCAAGGGGTGTATAAGAGTGGGGAAGTCTTACTGTGACTGTACAGGGTGCTGGTGAGATCACATCTAGAGTACGTTCAGCAGTTTTGGTCTCCTTATTTAATAAAAGATACTTCATTGTAGGTAATTTAGGGATTCACAACGATGACCCTGATTTGGGAGGATTGTCTGATGAGGAAAGGCTAAACAGGTTGGAATTTTACTCTAGAGTTTGGAAGAATGAGAGGGGATCTCATTGAAACACATAGGATTCTTAAAGGGCTTGATAGGGTAAATACCAAGAGGATGTTTCCCTTCATGGAAAAGTCGAGGACCATAAGTTATGGTCTCTGAATAAACAGTTGCCAATTTCAGACTGAGAGAGGAAGAATTTGTCCCTCGGAAGATTTAAAGTATTTGGAATTCCTTGCCACAGAGAGTCTTGGGGAACAATTTTTGTGTATACTTAAGGCTGAGACAGATAGATTCTTGATCAGTCAAGGAATCAATGGTTATGGGAAAACAGCAGAAAAGTGGAGGTGAGGAATGTTGAAACAGCCTTGACCAGATTGAATAGTGAAGCAGACTTGTACAGCGGAATGTCCTACTCCTGTTCCTATTACAGATGGTCTTATGCTGGGTGAATCCGTTCCTTCAAACGTAACAACATACATTAAAAAACTTTCAATAAAATGCCAATGCACTAGGAAAGAAATCGTTTATCCCAAACACCTCTCTGCTACGATCATAACAGCTACTGTAATGTCTTCCATCTCGCAATGGATTAAATTGTACTTACCTTAAATTGGACTTCACTTCCCACTATAATGAAATTCAAGATTGAAAATGGAGGTAAGTTATTGGACTGGGGTTTCCATTTTAGCGGGATTGTTTGCATTTTGCATTTTCTGGGAGTTCCATTTACTACAGTTGTATGTGTGAGCTCAGGCTGATTTTCCTGCAGTTGTTCAACTTGCTCAATTTTAACTGGAAGCCAAGACTCTGATGAGAAACCTGATGTTAACCTTCCCAACAAAACCTTCAAGGTTGTGCGTGACTCAAGCACCTCAATGTTTAAAGAAAGCTTGTGCAAAGTAGAATGAATTGTAACAAACCCATATAGTATTGATTTTAAAGAAAAACGGTTTAAAAGATTTCTCGTGGCTTTGAGAACAAGAATTGTTTCCTGGAAGAAATTCGACTCCTCGGCAGGTCTTTCCCACTTCTCAGGATTGCAATCTTCAACACTAGAGAATTCAATGGCTCCTTCTAGAACACCTTAAGATCTCATCCAGCTTTCAAGGTTTCCCTGCTATATGCAGCCAGAGGATGTCTCCTTTTTAAAGTATACTGACTGTCTTTAAGCAGCATCCAAAATTCCCAACAATTGCCCAACCCATCCCAAAAGGCATGTAACATTAAGCAGCATGGGTAGCAGGGACAACCAGCCTGATAACTCTCACAATAAGATGCCAAAAGCATGTTCTCTCTGCACCCATCTGAAAAGGCATGTGCATTGTGATTGAATTTCTAGGCATTAATCCATCAATGCAGAATGCTTCATATATAGCTTGTGGAGTATAGTGCACTTGGCTGCCAATCCACATAAAATTCAAGAGCATGGAACTGGCACTCAGCATTCATCCATATAATGAGATTATTTCAATGGATCTGCAACTGAAACAGCAAACTGTCTCCCATCCAGTCTGGGCTGCTTGTCACACAAGCAGTACCATCTCTCAGAGATACTGCTATGGGATTCATGCAACTCTAAATGAAACAATTTCCTCTGCTTTGGGTTCATGAATAGAGATTTCAATCACATCTTCTAGAATCTACTTTCCCTAGGTTAGAAACTGTTCAGAGTTGCAGCTCAACATTAAGGGCAGCGATGCAGTAATAATGGAATACAATGCTATCTCCTTAGAAGGCAAAATGTGGAAGTGCCGGTATTGGACTGGGATGGACAAAGTTAAAAAATCACATAACAATATCATATTGTAGTCCAACAGGTTTATCTGGAAGCACTAGCTTTCGGTGTGCTGCTCCTTCATTAGGTAGCTGTGGAGCAGGGCCATAAGATATAGAATTTATAGCAAAAATTAACAGTGTCATGCAACTGTAACAATAAGTCTTCTACATCCTCATTGACCCTGAATCTGTTTGCATTAATGTTTTAGTGTACTGCTGTGCTTGGCTGCTTTGGCAGATATCAAAATGTTGTTGATTGTTATAGTCTTTTTCCCATTCACGGTCCTATTGATCACCAAACAGGGACATCTTATGATCTCTTGAATGACCCACATCAGTATCTTAATTCCCATCTCGCTACATTGTTGGATAGCCCCATTAAGGCACAGAAGCAGGTATGTGAACTTCACATGCACAATCCATTCTGTATGTCTTTGTGGTGTGGAGTGTGTTCCTGCAGCCAATGGTGACCCTGCATTTTTAATTCACATTTATGTTGATTTTGGTGTTGCATGTTTGCTTTTGATATAGTGGAAGGACTGGGAGGATGAAACATAGAAAGCTAGCACACAGGTACAGCAGGTAATTAGGAAGGCGATGTAATTTGGTCCTCACTGTAAATACAAGAAAGATTAGATTATTCAGATGGAATTCTCTTCAATAAACAGCCGTGGTGGAAGGCAACTATCATGCCTTCAGTATTCTGCATTTTCTCAATTTTCTGAATTCTCCCAGAGAGTTTTTCTTTATTATGTAGCTGCTAGGAATTCGAAGTTCTCCTCCAATTCACAACATGTAGACCTGCATAATCTCATTCCCAGTCATGCTTAAAAATATCTCTCCTTTACAAATACCATTTCCCCCTTCACAACTATGACCCCCCTTTTTCCTCAGCTTTCACCCAATCTCAAAGAGTAAGTTTCCACAAATTTCCTTCTTGTGATAGTGAAATCTTTTGTTGCTTCTTCATCCTCGCTTATCACTCTGCCTCATCGTTAATTTCTATTGACGGAACCAATGGACTGAACATTGTCCACCCATTGAGAGACCAAACCAACTGCTCCATGTAAGAAGTGCCCGACTGTGCTACCCTACTGGATGAGCCACTATGAAGCCACAAGGCTAACTATGATCCACTCCACAAACTGAAAAGACACGGACCCCCAAATGACAACATGCCAACCAGTAGACTCAGCGTGGCCATTCCCCTGGACTGGGAAAGGAGGCCGCTCAGGGCTGACTGTGCTGGGTCCCACTCACTAATGGGTACCTCCATAAACTTCAATGAGGACTTGTCATCTCAGACTTTAACTCATGCCTATTTGCTGCACATGCAATTTGCCACATAAGCTGCTGGCACACTGTACAAGTGTGTGATTGACACAACACATTAACTGAACAGGTTAGGCCTTTACTCATTGGGGTTCCCATGATGTGGAAGTGCTGGTGTTGGACTGGGTGGACAAAGTTAAAAATCACACAACAGGTTTAATTGGAAGTACAAGCTTTCAGAGCGCTGCTCCTTCATCAAGTAGCTAGTGGGGCAGGATCATAGGACACAGAATTTTTAATAAAAAATCAAAATGTCATACAACTGATGTGATGAATTGAACAAACCTAGATTGCTGTTAAGTCTTTAATCTCTTAGAATGTGGTTGCAGGTTTTTGATTCATTAATACGTAAAGCACAGAACTTCTTTCAAGTCACATTCCTGAAATATCTTACGGTGTTATAAAACAAAGTTGACATTTCAGCTCAGGCAATGCATTAAAGGTGTGGGGTAGAGTCCATTTGCATCTCAATCTAGAGTTAGAATGGTCCTATTTCCAAAGTAGGAATTTATACAATGTCACATGGACTGACTGCCTACAGATTGTGTGCTTTTTGAACAAAATAGAATGTGTCTGCAAATACAAATCTACAAATGCAAATGCAGCCCCATAGGCTGATGTGTGTGTGTATTATCAAGGGCATAGAACATAGAACATAGAACACTGCAGCGCACTACAGGCCGTTTGGCCCTCGATGTTTCACCGACCTGTGAAACCAATCTGAAGCCTATCTAACCTACACTATTCCATTCTCGTCCATATGCCTATCTAATGACCATTTAAATGCCCTTAAATGGCGAGTCTACTACTGTTGCAGGCAGTGTGTTCCGCGTCCCTACTACTCTCTGAGTAAAGAAACTACCTCTGACATCTTTCCTATATCTATCATCCCTCAGTTTAAAGCTATGTCCTCTCGTTCTAGCCATCACCATCTGAGGAAAAACGCTCTCAGTGTCCAACTTATCTAACCCTCTGATTATCTTATATGTCTCAATTAACTCACCTCTCCATCTTCTTCTCTCTGATGAAAACAGCCTCAAGTCCCTCTGCCTTTCCTCGTAAGACCTTCTCTCCATACCAGGAAACACCCTAGTAAATCTCCTCTGAACCCTTTCCAAAGCTTCCACATCCTTTCTATAAATGTGGTGACCAGAACTGTATGCAATACTCCAAGTGGGGCTGCACTAGAGTTTTGTACAGCTGCAGCATGATCTCATGGTTCCAAAACTCAATCCCTCTAATAAAAGCTAACACACTGTGTGCCTTCTTAACAACCTTATCAATCTGGGTTGAATCTTTCTACCTGGACACTGACATCTCTCTGCTCATCTACACTTCCAAGAATCTTACCATTAGCCCAGCACTCTTTATTCATGTTACTCCTTCCAAAGTGAATCACCTCACACCTTTCTGCATTAAACTCGATTTGCCACCTCTCAGCCCAGCTCTGCAGCTTATCTATGTATCTCTGTAACTTACAACGTCCTTTGTCACTATTCACAACTCATCTTAGTGTCATCTGAAAATTTACTAACCCATCCTTCTATGCCCTCATCCAGATCATTTATGAAAGTGACAAACAACAGTGGACCCGCAACAGATCCTTATGGTACCCCACTAGTAAATGAACTCCAGGATGAATATTTCCCATCAACCACCACCCTCTGTCTTCTTTCAGCTCGCCAATTTCTGATCCAAATTGCTAAATCACCCTCAATGTCATACCTCAATATTTTGTGTAATAGCCTACTTTCTCCTGTGTAATAGCCTACCATGGGGAACCTTATTAAATACCTTTACTGAAATCCATATATACCACATGGTATATATGGATTTCAGTATATACCATGTATATACTGTGGGCGGCACGGTGGCACAGTGGTTAGCACTGCTGCCTCGCAGCGCCAGAGACCCGGGTTCAATTCCCGACTCAGGCGACTGACTGTGTGGAGTTTGCACGTTCTCCCCGTGTCTGCGTGGGTTTCCTCCGGGTGCTCCGGTTTCCTCCCACAGTCCAAAGATGTGCAGGTTAGGTGAATTGGCCATACTAAATTGCCCGTAGTGTTAGGTAAGGGGTAAATGTAGGGGTATGGGTGAGTTTCGCTTCGGCGGGTCGGTGTGGACTTGTTGGGCCGAAGGGCCTGTTTCCACACTGTAATCTAATCTAATCTAATCTAATCTAATCAAATCACATCAACCGCTTTACTCTCATCCACCTGTTTGGTCACCTTCTCAAAGAATTCAATGAGGTTTGTGAGGCATGACCTACCCTTCACAAAACCGTGTTGACTATCCCTAATCAACTAATTCCTTTCTAAGGTAGGTGGTAGGTGTCGGGAATGTTGGATGACTAGAGAAATGGAGGGTTTGGTTAAGAAAAAGAAGGAAACATGTCAGGTATAGACAGGAGGAATCGAGTGAATTCTTAGAAGAATATAAAAACAGTAGGAGTTTACTTAAGATGGAAATCTGGAGGGCAAAAAGGAGACATGAGATAGCTTTGGAAAATAGGGTTAAGGAGAATCCAAAGGGTTTTTATAAATACATTAAGGCCAAAAGGGTAACTGGGGAGCGAATAAGGCCTGAAAATGTGTTGCTGGAAAAGCGCAGCAGGTAAGGCAGCATCCAAGGAGCAGGAAGAATGGCTTATGCCCGAAACGTCGATTCTGCTGTTCCTTTGATGCTGCCTGACCTGCTGTGCTTTTCCAGCAACACATTTTCAGCTCTGATCTCCAGCATCTGCAGTCCTCACTTTTTCCAGTGAATAGGGCCTCTCAAAGATCAGCAAGGCAGCACTTGTATGGAGCCGCAGGAGATGAGGGAGATATTA